>NW_023616440.1:0-19999 GCF_013339695.2 Rhipicephalus sanguineus
AAAATGTACAGGGTCGACCACATCTAGCTGAACACCTCATAGTATTCAACCGGTAAAACTAGAACGTTTCTTATACTTCACCGAGTGCAGTGCCCGTTATAGAACATCTAATCAGGTGTCGACAAACACAGTAATATTTTCCCGAATTATGCATTAAACAACAGCTTCAATGAGGTCTTGAAACTAATGATGTTCAGTCTTAAATGTGGACGACTCTGTACATGAGGAAGAACGGCAAAGAACCAGAATGTTTGTAGGTGAGCGTTATGTGTTTGGAGAGCGTGTCGCTGAGAGCATGCTTGAATATTTCCATCAGTTTTTTAGAGTGGAAGGTGTGACAATGGATGATTCAGCAAGGTCGTACAGTGGGTAAAATTGTCGTTGGTGGCATGATATGAACTGCTCTGTGCAGTCAGCATAAAAAAAAAAAAGGTTGTAGAAGCATATGTATTGCCACAAGGCGGACTCCGTTACTGTGCAGCATTCATAATTCTATTGTTGAGTGGCAGCAGCTACAGTGAAGTCTCACATAGTCCCTAGCCCTCGTTGTGGTGCAGCACCATTGAACAAGGCCTGTGCTGCCACCAATGTTTTCCTTTCGTGGCCACATTGGGCTCTAGACAATTTACTTCCTACAGCTTGGCCTCGTGCTTTCCATCACTGTATGACAGGTCGCCAAATGTGGTGGATTGTGGTGTCAGTGCAGGGAGACCAGCAGCATTTTTCAAGCCTTTCCAGAAGTCATGCGTATATTAGGCAGGGTGTCTACCGACCGGGAAAACCGGGAATTCTCAGGGATTTTGGGTAGTCTGGAAATTCTCAGGGAAAACTCAGGGAAATTGTGCTCCCATCAGGGAAAATCCACAGTAACTTTATTGAAAGGCAACGAAAGTCGCGGTAGCGCTGGCTCGATATTTTGTGAACGCATTTTTCAAATCGAACGGCTGCTGCGGCTGCGGGGAAGTGGCGCACCTCGATGCTGTCATCGCCTTCGGAGCGGTGAAGTGGGAGAGAATCCGGCTAATGCGTGGCATGCGGGAACCATGAACCACGACACATCGTATCGCGCAATGTTGTCAGGGTGTTCTGTGATTGCGCGGTGTAGTTCTGTATTCTTTCTCGCGTGTGCTGTGCGTTAGCACCCGATATGGTGTTTTTGTTATCGCCGCGTGTCAAGTAACACATGATTAGCTGTAGAAGCGGTAGCAGTAGCGAGCTTGAGTTATCTTGCAAGCGATCGCGATCGTTCAGGAAGCGGATGTCTTCGACAAGGCTGGTATCTGGCAAGCCATCCCTATCGGCAAGAAAAAAGACGACGCTTGTTGGCTGTTATCGGAGAGCTCACTCGCTCTGATCCCGAGCTTCAAAGATGCTATATTTAGGACTCCGTGAAGAATAGAATAAATTTCCAGGCGAGAGCTAGCGTTACTAACGGGCCCATTCACAGCAAGTGAAAGCTTTTTTCTTTCTTTTTTTCCCGATGAGGGCACTGCTGAAACAAGTTTCAGGCAGTCGACCGATATTTTGGGGGGCTGCAGCTCGCAATTACCAGCCACACCACGTGGATGTTTGCTACAAAGCCGAATTACAAAACTTTTCAGAGCCAAGGCATAGCGGCGACCAAAATTCGCGACACCAGCACGGCTCCCATTTGCTCGATTCGGCGCGCAATGTCGGAAAACAGTAACGTTTCCACCATAATCGGATGTGCCGTAATTCAGGCTGTTGCCGTGCTTTCATGCGATCTTAGCCCGCAGCTATATTGCTTTTTTGCCTTCGCCATGATCTTCCTTATCAGTTCCAAATCGCGATTACATCAGCCCGCGCGTCGTATGCTCCATGCGCGAGTGAAAGCGCGCGAGCGCTGCCGGCGAACGGGGCTTAAGCAGAGATGAAACGAGCCGACCGTCTCGTTCGCGCGATGGGCACATGGAGATAGGAGCCGGCGGGTTGGGGAGGTGGGGGGGGCTGCGTGAGTTCGACAGGAAGTGCGTACTTTGTACCAGCGGGCGTGGTCGCGTGCGCCGCGTATCTTTAGTGGGGATCAGCAGACGGCTCATACCTTTGTAGGTGTTTGCTCTAATTGCAAAACTTCCGTTGAAGCCATAGCAGTGGCGGATCCAAAGGGGGGGGGGGGGCGATCTCCCCCCCCCACCTTAAGCCAGCCCCCCCCCCTCCCCCTTCAGTGCCTGTCGTCCACCTCCTTTGTCAGGCTGCCTGTTGAGTTTGCCCCCTTTTTCAGGTTGCTTTGCCTGCCACTGCCAAAAGGGGTAAAGAGAATCTTGTCCCTGCTCTCTACCTCTCTCATCGCTCTACCTTTTCCTGCTTCCTTATGCACATTTAGAACGAAGGCTTCTTAGGCACCGCCATAATCCCCTCAGGGCAGTTGTAAATATGCGTGACCCACCAAAATGCACTGCTGAGCGGGAGCTTCAGCCTTTCTACCCCCCCCCCCCAGGTACCTGAATCCGCCCCTGAGCCATAGATAGGGCACTTCTCTTAGTGCAGCGGCTGCGTTTCCTGAAGGCGAGCTGCTAGCCTATATTCGTATAAAATTCCTCTTTGTTGCTATCAGATTTACTGTTTTGCTCTCGCGGTGAAACTGCGACATTTTTTTCTAACGTGGGATGGTTTTCGATGTTTTGCGTTCGTGGAGAGCAATGGTTCGGCTGGGAAACATGGTAGCAAAGCAGAACAAGCACGATTCCGCACTGCATTAACCCGCATTTGTTTCGTATTACATGTGACACTCTGGCAAGGCGTCTGTGATTGCTGCACCTCAGGCTAAACAAAATTGATATTTTTTTCGCACAAAAAAATAAAAAAAGTTTTTTCATGTTGCCATAATAGTCAAGCATTCTTGTGGCATTTTCAGTTTAAGATTAATCCTTCAGTAACTATGCCTTGCATGAAAAGGTCGAATTTCAGTTTAACGAAGTTTTGCTATAACGAAGTGAGTTGCCGCTTTTACCAACTTCGCTATATTGAGGTTTAACTGTTCTATGTACTATTCAAATGGGATTAAGTCTTTTATTTTCTAACATGCGTATTAGAGAGTGACATCACCGAGCGATATGGTCTCTACGCATCTTGACATAAAACAATGTTCTGCTTCACTCGGGGAATTTTAGCAAAAACACTCAGGGAAAACCTGGAAAACTCAGGGAATTTAGAAAAGTCAACTCGGTAGACACCCTGATTAGGGGAATTGACGTTTGGGCAAGTTGGAATTATTTATGCATTTTTTAAATGGGCAGTGTGAAAATGAGGACACAAGAAGTACACATCATACAGCGCTTTCTCACAACTAACTTAATTAGAAAGAAAGCACACTATTTAAACCACGACCAAAGTACCTTGTGCTTTTACATTGATAGCCAAAAAACATGTTCTCCTGCAAAGATTACGAAAGGATTAAAATGGTGATCACATGTACACACTTCTACTATGTGATGAAACGATTCAGGAAAGAAATTTCATTGTCATGTAGTGCTATTGAGGGCATGCTTACACATAGATTTCCTTTTTTGTTGATGTAGTAAGCCTTAACAATGTCTCTAGTAGCCCGATTGTTATGCTTGAAAATACTGATGGTGTCACAAAAGTTAGGGGTGCATCCGTGTTGTGAACAGTGATGAGCAACATGCATGTGTTGCCTTCCAATGAGTGCTCTTTTTCTGGCAACATTGCATTCAACCTTTTGTGATCTTTGCAGGAGCACATTTTCTTACCAATTATGTAGGAGCACATGGTACTTGTTCATGGTTTAAATAGTGTACGTTCTTTCTAATAAAGTTAGTTGTGTGAAAGCTGTGTGGTGTGTAGTACTTCTCGTGTCCTCGTTTTCGCGCTGCCCATTTTAAAAAATGCATGTGTATGTTAGAATGATAAGCTTGTGCGTGACCTTTGCATCACTGCGTATTTTCATTTTCCCATACCTCAGTGTGTGGTCAATGGTTGGATACCCATCAGCATTTTCATCACAGCTGAGCTGAGGGTGCGCCCAATGTTCAGCCTTCTGTAATGTGCATTGCTCTAAGTGGATTGAAATTTTGCTACTGTATAGGATTTTATGCCACCTGAGGGCTTTGACAAGCACAATTTGTTTAAAGGGACACTAAAGGCAAATATTAAGTCGACGTTGATTGTTGAAATAGCGGTGCAGAAACCTCGTAGTGCTACTTTTATGCCAAGGAAGTGCTTATTTTGAAATAAAATCACGTTTTAGTGGTCCGCATCGCGTTAGCGCACTTCAAATCACCCGCCTGAAATCCGACTTTCATATGTCACTGCTGCCGTGTCCAACGTGCCCGCCTTTACTGCGCGGCCGCCGACACTAGTAGCAGCAGAGCGAAAGTAGCGGGACCCGCAGCAGCAACAACGAACCCCGATGAACACGGTATGCTGCTGAGGGCTCGTAGTGCCGGTGTCGTTGCATGCGGCATTTTGTCGAACTTTCTGTCAGAGCGACTTACACGAGCGCGCAAAACACACGCGGCAGTACGCGATCCCGAAACTACCACTGAGAGGCGACCGCGTGAGCGAAGCAGGCGCCGGGCAAAGTGCAGTTTGGTGAAAACGGAACCTTTGAACCACGCGCGCCGTTTTCTATGGCAACGCCATAGAGGTTCTTTTTTCCATGAATCAAACGGAAATGAACAAACAGCATTTTATTTACGTCTTTTGATGCACGGAAGGTTCTTTTTTTATTGCTGCTAATTTGATTACTAGCGATTTATTGTAGGCGGACTCTCACACGTCATCAGGATCACTTCAAAACTGTCCCACTCGTGGCACTCATCATGTGATACATTTAGCTTAATTTCTCAGTAAGTAGGGCACTGCTGTTGATAATATTGCCGTTTTAGAAGTTGTCATACATTGAGCTTTCGCTCTGACATAAATTGTTATTCGTCTTTAGTGTCCCTTTAAAAGCATTGTCAACCACCAGTAACAGTCGAGGTACTACAGTAGAACCCGCTGTTACGTTCCTCACTGCTGCGTTTCCCGGCTGTTACGTTGTTTTCCGCCGGTCCCGGCATATTGGGAACAATGTATTGGGAACCCCGCTGTTACGTCGTAACTGTCGGACCGTTCCCGTATGATACGTCGCGAAGTGCGCCCGGAGCCGACCCGAGTGACTACCAAAGAGAGCGGCCATGGTGCATTTTCACGCAGCTTGGCCTCGTTTGACCGTAATATTAGCCGCATGAGAGGCGCAAGCAACACAATCTTTCAATTGATGCAAACAAAAGCATGGCCTTCGAGATTCAAATTGCAAAAATGGCGTCTATGACGTAACTGCTCGCGAAAGCAAGGCCTTCGAGATTGGCATTTACTATTGACAAAAGCATAGCCTCTGAGATTTGCATTGCACAAACTGGCGTGTATGACGTAATTGTTTGCGAAAGCAAGGCCTTCGAGATTGGCATTCACTTCTGCCATCGCATTGGCTAGACTCATCATCATCGTTATTTGTCGGAGAACGGGAGGAGTTCGAGCTGGTTGGAGCTCGCATGGTCGTGCGTGCGGTTCGCGGTCGGACTCGCCGCGCGGTCGTGTGATTGCGTGTGCTTAGTTTTCATGCCTACAGCTGTGGTTAAAAAAATCACATACGTTGATTACATTTCTGTGGATGAGGCTGTCCTAAGCTCCGCGTTTCTATCCATGACTAGATCGCGGCTGAGCGTGCCAATTTTCGTGCTGCTCGTAAGAATTGAAATAAATTCTGTACCACTAAATATTTTGCCGTTTTTCCTGTTTTCGGCTCTTACGTTTCCCGTCTCTTACGTTTATTTCCTACGGTCCCTTTAAAAACGTATCAGCGGGGTTCTACTTATTATGATTCTTTGATTTCTAAATTTGTGGATAAAAGGTTCATTTTCTTACATCGTATTTGTATCATGTTTTCAACATATGGTACTACTTGCATACAAAGCCAATGTGATGGCATAGTGACAACTACCTTGCAACACAATGAATGCAGCATGATGGCAGCCACTCATGCAGTATGGCAGTGGTTGACGCAACAATTGGATAACCTTGACTTGTGCTGCATCAAGATGTTGGCACCTTTTGGGTCAACGTGGGCTTTGTGATCTCATCTATACCACTGTTCTACTCTTTCTACAAGTCGTGGCGGGCAGATCCAGGTATCATCAGTGCCAACATGGAGCAAAGTACAGGGTGAGGAGACAGGCACAGCAAATGGTGCCCTGCAAGTTGAGAATTGGGTTTCTAGTGAGGAGTTTATGCATGTGCAGACAATAGTGGAGCTGGCCGAGCAAGATGGCTTCGACCCGGCGTGTTCTGCAGCACCTGCCTTGTGCGTCGGCCACTACGCTCCAAGCATTGTTCGGTGTGCAACCACTGTGTGGCTCGCTTTGATCACCACTGCCCTTGGGTCAACAACTGCGTTGGTGAGTGGCGTCGGAATGCATGTGGGAAACGTGTCCCCTCACTCTTTTTCAGCAATGTAGCATCACATATCAGCCATCAATGTGTTCCTTTAACCTCAAGAGGATCAATGCGGCTTTGATAAAACAGAAACAACACTTGGTTGACACTGCGCAAAACTACTTGGCCAGTGCCGATGCTGCGCTAAGTCTACCTTTGTAGCAAAAATTTCAAGTGAATCCCGATCAGTGGCAGCAAGAAGCCCAAGAATCACAGTAAAATGCAGAAGAAACTCATTGACTAACCTCTAGAGTCTCAGTAAAGCACACAAAATCAAAATGACTTCTTTTGGTTGAGTTGGTGCTTACATGCTTAGGTACACTTTACTGTGGCGCAAAACACATTTCATGAAAAAGGGCGTAGGGAAGTGAAGAAAGTGAAGCGGCCTTTCACTTCACTTCTTCTCTTCTCTACGCCCCATTCTCGTGAAATGTATTTTGTGCCACAGTCCAGTGTACCTAAGCAAACACACAAGATCACCAAATAACACTATGAATCACACCAAAACACAAACTCGCCCCAATCACAACACTCTGGCAAAACACACACAATCGCACGTAGTCACAGAAAATCGCAGACAGACACAAGATCACCACAGATCCACTGTTCAGCAAATTTGACTTTGTGGCACTTAGTTTTTTCATTCCCTTAGTTTAATTCTGTTTTGTTCCACAGCCAGATGTCATTCCTCGCATAGTTGAGGCTATGAATTCCAATGAACTTTCTGTCATTATGCTTTCATACTAATCGCTGTAGTGCTCCCACACCGACTCTGCGAAAGGGTACCACTGAGTTGGATTTCTGTCGCTTTATATGTCTGCAGTAGTCGCACTACAGAGCCATTGCTATGTTTCATGAGAGAAGTTTGTAGTCAGGTTTACAGATATACTTGTCAAATTTTTGTGACGTTTGGGTTCTGCATGTAAACGGAGAATGAGAGCAAGCGACCAGCCTACACAGACTTCGGTGACTAACTGCTTTATTTCAGTTTGCACACTGTGCGAACTGCGCCGTTAGCGCGTGAGACGACGATGGCACCATCTGCTGTGCTCTGCACCAAACGCATAGCAAAACACAACACTCCTCCCCAGCCACACAGGAAAGAAAGAGTCTAGGGGCCTCACAGCGAATTGCGCACACGGAACGTCTTGTTCTTGATATCTTCGCACTGGTGGTTTTGCAGCTGAGACGGGGAGAGCATCGAAGCATCTGGCACGTCCTATGCTAAACCATCCTAGGTTGAGCTTCATGCTGTACAGCTCCATCCTCACAGTTGGTGTTCAGATGCGGTTGCCTGGCACAGGCCTGTTGGTCATGTGCACTCATATCACGTGAGCAGGCCTATGCTTCTGCCACAGCATCCGTATGCACGTCAGGGTGATGAATCAGGACGCAGATGCTCCTCATGTCGCCTCCAAAGTCAATCATGAGCAGTGTGGTCGCCCGACGTAGTAGTTACTGTCGCAGGTGGACGTCTCAAAAGTTCTCGCATAGACAGGGTCCCCTGGTTGCGCTATCTTCTGCTGTAGCTGCCTCGTCAAGACACTAGACCTCATGTTGGGATGCAGAAGAGTCAAAGCGGTCTTCAGCTTGCGCCCCTCATCAACTCGACTGGTGAGCATACCGGGTTTCATGCAGCGTTGATCTGTGGTTCAGAAGGACGTGTGCAAGCTGGCAGTCGAAGCTTCCACCCACTGCTTCTTCAGCTTCGCTTTGATTGTACTGCACGCTCCACAGCACCATTCGAAGCCAGGTTATACGGTGGCGTCAGCACATGAATGCCATTTCGCTGCAGGAATTCCTGAAATTGGAACTTACGAGCACTGCCCCATTATCCACATGATTAAATCCGGGAACCCATGAGTACTAACACGGTGCACAAGCATGGAATGGTGGCATCTGCCAATGGTGTGGTCACAGGATGACCTCTGACCATTTTGAATAGGCATCAGTCACAATCAGCAAGTACCGATTCTTGAAAGGCCCAGCAAAGTGAATGTGAATTCGCAAGGGTTGACGCTTGGGCAAGTTGGTGTGGATTCATTTCAAAATGTTAACAGCACACAGAACGATTAGGAAGGGACTTTACCTCTGTTGTCTCGTCCCTTCCTAATTGTTCTGTGCGCTGTTAATATTTTGAAATGAATGTGAATTCGCGACCACGGCGGCCTTCCTGGGAACGGCTACGGTGTCATTGCTACCAGCCACGCAGTTTTCTGGTTCTCCTGCCACACGCAGCACCAACGCACTGTATTAATGATATCTTCATCCAGGGTAGACCACCACACATGCCCACGAGCCTTCGCTTCATTTTTGAAATACTGGGATAGCCTTCATGGACCAGATGCAGCACTTGCGATTGCAACCACCATGTGTGACCTAGCAGGATGCAGTTTTCTGGCACGCTCATTAGCGTACTCCGATGGGCATAAGGTTTTCAGCGCGGGTTCTCGTAGCTCTTTTCCAGCCCACAGTGCCACCACAGCATCTTCAGAGGTCACCTCAGCCACAACAGACGGCACCTTGAGATACGCAGCCTCGAGCATGAACGCGTCTGCCAGCTGCTCTATGGTGTATTCAGAAACAGGCAGCGTTCACGATGCTCAATCCATGTTTGTACTTAAGGGGGGATGCAGGGCTGAAGATTCAACTTTTGAACTGCTGCACTAATTTTGATGAAAATTTCAAAGATGGCTTATCTTGTGATTAGAACACGTTCCAAATTTCAGTGCTCTAGCAGGAATACAAAAAGACCTATGACTGTTATTATGGTCAATCATGTATGCCAATTTAGGAAAACTATCATTTCAAAATAAAAAATGTACGAATTGTTTATCAATAGATGCTTTCTAGATGGTTTCTAGTGCAGGATAAGGCTAGTCATGTATTTTTATGATATTTCTGTAAAAATGTTATCACTCTAAGAGCAAAGATATTTTCCTTGTCACTGCATGTCAGACATCTGAATTTTTTCTCTTTGTTAGAAACTTGGGGATCAGGAAAGTACCATATCTTGTTCCCAGCAAAATTTCAGTCTAGAAACAGCCTTGTAAGCAGCTGTTGGCGAAGCAGTTCGGAAATGACAGTTTTTCCTAACAGGCTCGTTCTCTCCAAAAGTGCAAACTGAAAAAATGATTTGAAAGATTTCACAACAAGCTATTTATTTTGATGGTCGAAATAATTAATCAAGGTGACCTGCAACACGACACTGTTCTGCAGTGACAACTGCCTCTAATCGTCTTCTTTTTTTTTTTTTTTTTGCAGCTTTAGAGCGTGAATGTTCCTCCAACACACGGTTGGTCACAAAACAGACCACTCACTGATCGCAATGAACTCACAGGAGAAGGACAGATAAGCCGAGTAGCAAGAAACACAGCAGGACTAACTCAGAATTTGTGCGAAACCAGCTGTGGATGGTCACGTGACATGTTTCTGCCAATTAGCGCTTCAATTCCTGTTTGCCAGCGACACGGCTGTCGCTGCAGCTAAAAATGTGCACTTTTAATTTATTTGTTTGTCCTCTAGTGTACGCTCCACAGAAGGTTTTTCGTGACTAAAAGGAGCAAAAACAACATTCGACACGGGCTTCGCTTCGCGTTCCGCTTCTCGCCCACTGTGCAGCCACGTCTTGAAAACGGCGTTTCAGAGGTGCTTTCAGCATGAAATGCACGCCACCGTCTCGTGAAAAGGATTAATTTTATTATTTTCTGCTGCACAGATAACAACCAAACTTGGTGAGCATGTTCTTTAATGAACCAGAAATCCAAAAAAACTCAAATTTGAAAATGCAATTTTTTTTTTAAATCGTTTTTTTAGCCCCGCATCCCCCCTTAAAGAGTACTGACACGAATTTTAAAATTTTTGGATTGTTGCTCTAATAAAAATACTGGTGCTGAAAAACCTAAAACGAGCATTGTGGTGTCTGAGAATGCATCGAATATTTTTTATTACCACTACCTTAAACACTTTCGGTTTCGATATCGAGGGGGCGACTTCTCAGTGATGTGTCATAGAAGTGTGACGTCATGGGGAGACAGCAACTCACGACGTACTAGCGTCAAATCTGTCATCGCCTCGTGGGGCACGTAAACAACGATGAGTGAATTGTCGTCCAGTGACCCCAAGAGCGATTTCTGCGATTTAGGCTGCATGCAGGACACAGAGCTCACAAACTCATGGGAACTGTGGGGAGCGACTAAAAAGCCACCAAAACATGCCCGCGTTGCCAGACCACTTTTTGGTGCTGTCCCTAGGAATTTCCAAGCGAGATGTACCTAGCCTAGTCCCGTGGCTCTACGTGCGGGCGAGACGTTGATCATGCGATTTAACCATGGAAATGCAGGTGGCATGATTTAATGGATGCACGAATTAAGGTGCATACTCACTGCTTTCTTTGGGAAGGACCACTTTATGACTAAGGGGCACGCAGTTCGCAAGGAGAGGGAATCATGTTTCAGCTCAATGAGCTCACTGCGCAGACATAGCCGCACAGTGCATTAGGTTTCATTTTTGTGTTAACCTTGCTGGCGCATTAAAGGACCCCTGACACCAAAATTGAAACCTCGAGATCTTTGTGTTGTTTGACTTTCCTGTATACGGGGGCACATCTGACCGATTATTAGTGACGAACGTTGCCTTTAAGATATCTTAATTTGGTTTTAAAGTAAGCGTGAGTGCTCACTTGAGTTGGCTGCACCTTGCGACATCCTGGTATGACGTAGATAGAGGCCCCGTGTGACGTTCCACGAGTAAAGCAAGTATTGTGGACGTCACAGAAGGTTTGCGGGGCGCACGTGCACAATACGACGACTGGCACCCGCGAGGCCTATTGTTCCGCACCCCTCTGGCTCTGTTGTCGGGCTGCTCTCGAGGTAGTTTTCGTGAGGGGACACGCGCTTAACAGGTTTAACCCATACCGAGGCACCCACATACTTTCAATCTCTACCGCGCTCGGGGTCCCGATTTGAAAACCGCGCTGTCAACGTCACCACAGCTTGAGTGCACGTGGTCTTTGACGCTCCCCCGCACGGGGCGCCAGTTTCTTGTGGTTTTTAGGGGGCGTTTTGAAGTGATGCTAAAATGGTCACAATTAACTACGCTAGAATTAGTTGTACGATACGCTAGAGCATTTACGATTTAATTTAGAGATTACCAGACACAAAGCTACAAATTACAGCCAAAAGTCACCAACAAAAATTTCGCTGTCAGGGGTCCTTTAAGCGCATTAGTTTACGAAGCTGGTTCTTTTTGAACGACGAAGTTTGAGACATGATCGGAACAGCTATAGCGTGCTATATATTCATATGAGTTGCTGTTTGGGCCTTGTTTTGTGGTTCCAGAAAAGCCAGCTTTTCCCAAAAGGTGCCTTAAAAACGTTTAGCTCTAATATTCCGTGATAGTCACCTAATAATCAATATTATTGCTGTGTTTTAAACAAATGCTTGTGGTGATCGAGCCACCACGCGAACAAGCGTCACGCCGAAGCTGGCCTCCCTACTTGGAGCACAGTATGTGTGTACTAGGCGCAGCGATGCAGATTGCTTATTTTCTCATCAGATCAGTGGAGTTCCTGGTGCCTACCGAACACATCGTGGTGATGGATCTAGGCCATTCCCAACCTATATATGACGCATATGCATGCATGGCTCCCATCGCATGCGTGCGGTATCAAGCCGATATATGAAAACCATTGTGAATAACATTTTTGCCTAGCTGTTCTTTATGAAATATTTTTTTTCATTGCTGTGCTTTTCACATATCCTATCATCAGTGAAAAGGAGTAGCCGGTGCTATACAGAAGCACCAACATCTAAATATCATATAATAAAAAAAATATTTGTTTACGCCAGGAAAATCAATTCTCCTCACCACATAATGCTTCGCTGAACCGACCAATGTGTTACGAGTGCACGCTGTCGGCAAAGTGTATATACAGTAAAACTCGCATACATCGGAATCAAAGGGCATCGCTAAATAGTTCAATATACCCGTAATTAAAAATGCATAAAATGCCTGTCGGAAGCTTATTGGTACATGTCTTGATATATACTGAGTATGTGCAGCTCAATGAAACGAAGACAAGAGAAGACACATAAACGACATAGCCAGTCCATGTCATTTATGTGTCTTCTCCTGTCTTCGTTTCATTGTGCTGCACATACTCAGTATATCAATAAATATTCATGCGTCTCAGACTGTCCCCGAGACAATTGGTCGTCCTAAGCTGCTGTGAAGCCGTTAAAATTTTCCTATTACTTATTTTTTCATCAACTGCTCGTGTGAAACGTGTACGTATCGGACCAGACAACACTTTGCGCCACTGAAGTAACCTGGCGATACATCTTTCCAGCAACTAATTGCAGCCACAGGTAGTAAGCTTCAGAGCATGGCATTTATTTTCGTCGCATTACACCCCTGTGTAGCGGTAAAACTTACAAAGCAATTCCTTCATTGTGGAGCGCAAAAAAAATCTGTGCTGCTCACGCCGCCCCTATTTTGACTCGTACCCTGCTTGTTTACGCCATGCTTGCACTGCCCTTGGATTCAATGCACTATATATTACATTATATACGTGCTACAAGATGACAGATTCACATAGTCAGCTTTATGGCATGCAGCTGTGTTATGCCACAAAGCATGTACTCTGCATCGACGATTCGTTGTGCAGCGAAGCCCCTAGCAGGGAAATCGTAACTGCCTCATACGTTGCCTGATGCTTTGTCTTCTTTAATTTCAAAAAAGGCGCCCACGCGGTCTCCAGTCACCGTACGAGCACCCAAACGTCTAATATAAATGTGCAAGTGCATAGCAAATAAAATTTTCTTCAATTCTTCTACCTGCCACGCAAACGAATTAGCAGCAAACCTCTACATTAGAGAACAGACCAAGCCACTTCTTGGAATAGTGTCATGGAGAAACTTAATTATGCCAACAGAGATGAATCAGTGGCCTGAAGCGTTATCGCATAGTGAACTTGCTGCACAATTGCGACGAGGCGCCGCTACGGATGTCTATTTCAAACGCCAGCTGCTACATTTCAGGTCAAATAATAATGCGCAGATGATATTTCTTAGCACTGCTGATAGACATATCTGTATAATTCAAGCGAACACTCGCGAGGTAACATAAAGCAGGGCATACATTTTAACGCAACGTACGCTCTGGAGTGCCTCAAGTTTCACCTCACTTGACGACCGTCGGACTCATCGGATTCGAAGGGGATCGCGAAATAATTCGATATATCCATTATTACAAACCGAAAATACGCCTGTAAGCTTTAAAGGGCCCCTCACCAGGCCACATAGCAATTTTAGTTAGACGCTGGAAGTTGTTGTGTGCCGAATGAAGAGCAGTATGCCGCAAGAATTTTCAAATCGTTCATTACGAGCTGAGAAAAACAATAATTTGTACGGCGCGAAACCATGATGCGAGGAGGCGAGTTTCAAACCCTTGCCACTCGCCCCGTGTAGCATTCGCAAGCCAAATCCCTTCCCTGCTCTCTTCACTTGACACATACGCATGAACACGTCATGCGCATGCATGGCCACGTGCGCATGACGTGCCCGAGCCAGCCCGAGCACGCGAGCGGCGTTGCACGGCCGCTACCTTTTTTTTATGTAGCGGCCATGGGCGTTTTGTCGGCGTTCTCTGTGGTGTACTGCCTGTTTCTGCAGGTGAAAAGTGAGACATTTGTACAAGCATGAGAGTGGCGGTATCATGAGCCAGGGCCTCATTAACGTTTACTTGGACGCGGTAGAATAAACGAGCATAATGAGTGCTCGAACGCGCCAGAACATTACTTTCATTTCCAGGGCTGGCGTCTGCTCGATGCGCTAACCGCGGGGACACGAACGCATGAAAAAGGGAGGCACATTAGCCCCGCATCTCTCTGCAGTTCACGAAAAAAAAAATGAAAAAGACGCACACATTCCCTTGGTGTGTCTTATTATTTCTCTCAAGTTTTATTATTCTATTCAAGCAACAAATTACACAAACTACACATGTCGTGTCAAATAATTATCGCAGCGTCATGTGCTACTGTTGGCGACGTCAGAGCACAGTCGTCTACGTAAAGGAGCGACGTCACAGCCTACCATCTACGTAGGGCCATTTTCTCATGTACGTCATCCCCTCATTCTCTATAGCGCGCCCCGCGAGAGGAAGGGGAAGCAGCGTTCACTTTGAAATTTGAACCATTTCCGCGGCGCGTAGCGTTGCAAATTTTGGCAGACGTGATCGTGAACGCCCAGTGTTCCATTGCGCTCGTTAGGTCAAAATTGTCAACCTGGTGTGGGTCCCTTTAATATTCCACACGTCTCGGACAGTCTCATGAGATGGCTGATTCCTTTAAGTTGCTTCGAAGGCGTAAATGTTTTCAACCACTTTGAGGCAGTGAACTCTTCTCGGCCACGAAGGGCTAGAGCTTCACAGCGTGACGTTTAGTTTTCTTCGCATAACGCTACTGTGCAGCGTTGAAGCTTAACAAGGCAAATCCCTCATTCTGGAGCGCACTGAGTTGACAGCAGAGTCGATGACGTCGTAACTGAGGCTGCTGGTAGTCACTCAGTCACTTCTAAGCGAACACTCGCGAGGTAACACAACAAAGCATGACACCGATACACAAAATCTTTAAAGCAGACACGCCATCAAGTGCTTCTAACTTCAAGTTTCAACTTGGCCCTCGTTGCTCTCGTCAACTTGACTAGGGAATTTCTGGGTACACCAAGGCGCTAGTTTGCTCGGCAGCACAAGGTAGCCAACATGAAACATGCTTACACCGCTAACATTGGGCGATGTTTAGGTGGCTTTTTAGTCTCGTGCGGAACTGTGTTGACTCCATGATCAACACTTTTTGCGCAAATTTTCTCATACAACGGACGAAACAGACACGGACGGGCGCAAACTTCCAACTGATTTTATTATCAACAAGTGACATATTATATACACAAATATGACTACGACAAAACAAAAACAACAATGGCACAGGTGTGCAGTGTTCAGCGCGCATCAGCTACTCCCTCCCCCAAATGTAGTGTTCCTTCCAAGAAGGTCATTTCCTTCTGTGTCAACGAAACTGCATGACGTCATGCTCACGCAGTTGCTTCCCTCCCGTTGCATTTTTGCTGCCCCACAATCTCTCGCGTTTGCTGATCCCCATCATGAAAAACAGCAGTACACTGTTGATACAACGGTTTGCACCCACCACTCGTGGCAATGAATGGCTAAATTTCCATCCCTGCCCCCTTCCACCCTGTTCGCATGCTCACGCAGGCGGTGGTTAGACACCGACCTGTTTTGCCCAATGTAGGGTCGTCCACACGATAGTGGCAACTGTACACGACTTCCTTCGTGCAGTCAACATACTTCTTTCGGTGACCTCTACCTTTTTAAACCTCTGCCTCACGTTTTCAAGGGCTCACGTGTGTTGGATGTACGAATCGCGTTGCCAGAACCATTGCTGCCCCTTAGGTCCGCCCACACCAAATTGGTGAAGAGAGCCATAATCAGCTCCTGTCTGAACATGCGCTCAGTAAGACGTGCAAGCACGGTATGCACCGAAGCTTCAACGCGCAGGTGTCTCGCCTGACGTCAGCCGGTCCTTACCGCCGGATATGATTGTCGCTGTGGCTGATGCTATTCGGAGGACGCAGAAGAAAGCTGCGGCTGTTTCACCTGAAGACAATCAGGGTGACAGTCAGGAGACCACGCGCCTAGAAAGATGGCGGTGATTCCTTACTTGCACGGCATCTCGCATAATCTTAAAAAGTTTGGTGCAAAAGCCGGCGTACAGGTCGGCATGTCTGCGCCTGAGAAACTGTCAAAGCTATACATCGCCACAAGCCCATTTATACCCAAAAAGGAAAAATGCGGCGTAAAACACCGAAAGAAGTATGTTGACTGCACGAAGGAAGTCGTACAAGTTGCCACTATAGTGTGGACGACCCTACATTGGGCAAACAGGTCGGTGTCTAAACCACCGCCTGCGTGAGCATGCGAACAGGTGGAAGGGGGCAGGGATGAATTTAGCCATTCATTGCCACGAGTGTGGGTGCAAACCGTTGTATCAACAGTGTACTGCTGTTTTTCATGATGGGGATCAGCGAACGCAAGAGATTGTGGAGGCACAAAATGCAACGGGAGGGAAGCAACTGCGTGAGCATGATGTCATGCAGTTTCGTTGACACAGAAGGAAATGACCTTCTTGGAAGGACACTACATTTGGGGAGGGAGTAGCTGATGCGCGCTGACAAACTGCACACCTGTGCCATTGTTGTTTTTGTTTTGTCGTAGTCATATTTGTGTATATATAGATGTCACTTGTTGATAATAAATCAGTTGGAAGTTTGCACCCGTCCGTGTCTGTTTCGTCCGTTGTATGAGAAAATTTTGCGCAAAAAGTGTTGATCATCGAGTACCAACTAGCTCGAACCCACACTACCCACACCTTGTTGTGTTGACTCGTCGGGATAATGTCCATGCAGTGGGGCTGGCTTGCAGACACTCAGCGACAAGAACTTTAAAATCAAAGTAAAGTATTTTATACGTGTTGTCTGACTCTGGTGTGTGGAGATTGTTGACACTACCAAGGAAATGAAATGTTCCTTTTGCGATATCTCAAAATGGTGTCATGCTTCTTTAAGCTTGTAGCTGTAAGTGGCCCATCAGTGACCAGGCGCACTTGCGGTGAGCATTTGTTAGGCACAGGTTTGTCAGGGGAAGCAGCCAAGCGAAGGCTTGTGATCAGTTACTGACTTGAACTCTCGGCCGAAACTTTGTCACTCACGTAACAACACAAGGGCGAGCCTCTTTGTCGAAATGACCGTAGTTGCGCTCAGCAGCTGAGACTCCTCGACGCAAAGCAATCGCCATTCAGTGCCGTATTCATTGCGGTGAGCCAGCACAGCACCTACTTCATACAGTGATGCATCGCAGATCAGTACCAGGGGCTTCTTGGGATCGTAGTGCGCCAGAACAGCTGCCAATGAGAGTAGCTCCTTGCTCTGCCCAAAGCTTGCTCTTGGTTGTCTCCCCGCACCCATGGTGCCTTGGTTCCAAACATTTGGCTTAGAGGATGCAACAGTTGAATAAATCGGTAGAAACCTCCAGTCAAAGTTCACTAGCCCAAAGTAGTTCTGCAGTGGACTTGGCATCACTTGGTCTGGACGCTTTTAGCACAGCCTCAGTTTTCTCTGGATTTGGGTGGAAACCCGCAACGTAACAACATGGCCCAGGTATTCGAGTTGTGGGGCGAGAAACACCACTTGTTCAGCTTCAGCTTCATCCAGCCTCCTTCAGGCGGCCTAGAACTCGGGCCAGGTTTTCCAGGTGATCCTGGTCGTTGCGTCCCGTCACCAAAACGTCATCAAAATACACAACAGCATGTCTCAGCCTTTGCGAAGGTTGTTCATTTCCCTCTGGAATATCGAAGGTGCTGAGATTATACTAAATGAAGTGGGTGTACTGGTACAAGCCTCTTAGATGTTGATCGTCCCCAGCTTGGTTGACTCTTCACAGCAGAGCATGTAAATAGGCATCCTTCAGGTCGAGTTTGCTGAATTTCTCTCCACCGCTTAGCTTGGTGAAACAAGTCCTCAACACGGGGTATTGGGTATTCTATAGTACACTGACAGGATTCACTGTGGACCTTGATATCCCCACGGAAACGAATCTGCCTGTTGCGTTTCAATATGGGCAGGTCGCGGCACACCTGTGCATTCCATGGAGAGCAGTTCTTCATTGACGTGATCGAGCATCGTGAATGGAACAAGGCCAGATTTAAAATACTTGGGCTTGGCATGTATCCTGAAGGGTGATCTTTGCAGCGACGCCCTTGAATGTCCCAGCTCATCGTCGAAACACTGTGGTACTCGGCAATAACATGGCTGAACATACGAAACCTGCGTTGACATCCATTGTGCCACACAGTTCTATCCCCAGTTCTTTCGTCCAGCCCCGCCCCCTGATGGATGGGCAGCGGCCGGAGATGACGTATAGATCATCGCACTCGTGGCTTGCCAAGCCGCACAGATGCAGCCAGGGTTTCTTGGACAGGAGTCAGCTCACCAGAATAGCTTCTCAACTGGACCATTGAGGGTTCCAGGTGCGCAAACTGGAACTCAGCAAAAGGTGTCCTCTAAGACAACCGATACACTTGCATCTGTGTCAAGCTCCATCAGCGGTGAAATTCATACACGAAAACTTCCATACACGAACAGCTGGGTGGCCTCAGTTCCCAGCAGTTTCACACTTAGGGCGCATGGAACCACTTTTCAGTTCCATCACACCAGTGTTCATCCCCAGCGTGCACAGATTTTTTCTTCGCAGACGGCGGCGTTGGTCCTCTGGTGTTGGCAACATTTTTCTTCTCCTTACACACACGAGAGAGATGGCCCTTGAGCTTACAATTATGGCAGGCACTATTGAGGTGACGGCACTGCTTCGCCACATGGTTGCCGCCGCAGCAAAAGGACACGTTGGACGTTCCTTCCCGCCTCGACATCAACCAAACCACGTGACACAGCGTTGGTCGGCACAATGAACGGCGCAGGCGCCATCAAAAGCGTGCGCGAATCTTTGCTCGCCGCCTCCATCGCAATAATGGTTTTTTTCGCCATGTCTAGCGCCAAGTGCAGCTGCTCCAATAGTTGTGACATCAAGGCGATGGACTGGGCTAGTTGGTACATGTCACTGATCTCGGAGGCGTGTGCGTTGGAGATAGATTGAGAAGGCGCAGGTAGGCACAGCAAACATAATGTAATTACACACAAGAAAAACTATAAGAAAACACTCAAAATAACTAACAGAGAAAACCTTATAAACACAAAAGAAATATGCGAAAGTCAACAAACACAATTCTCAGTACTTTGAGACCTACGACTAGCGTCGCTACTAGAGTGTCTGGCCACGTAGGCCTCGCCGTCGAGTCGTAGTCTGGATGGAACACGCTTACTTGGTTCCGTCAAACTCCATGAGTCCCGCCTCCGTGGGGTTGGATCCGCAGTCGATGTTTCCGACGATCCTCTTCAATCGTCGCTCCGATACGTGTCGGTTGGCCACGCTGCCGTAAGCCGCTTCTCCGTCGCTGACGTGCCAGGCGGTCGCTTCCGCTTAGGCCTAAGTACGAGCTCGGCCCCTGCTGTACATGATGACGTGGCGTCCCGGGGATTGTTGCTGGCTGAAGCTTGAAGGGGGACTGCTGCTGGTGCGTCCGGAATTGCCGCAAGGTGCTGCAGCACCTCCGAGGAGCCCTCGCCCGAGCGTCGTCGAGGTCAACGGCCACGCCACGGAGTGCCAGCGTCACGGGCCTCCGGAATCGAACGCTCGCTGCCTTCCCGTTGACAGAACGTAGCTGCCAATGCGACCTTCTTCTTCAGTAGCCACGCAAACAATGCCAGCTCATCGAACTGCTGCCTTCGTTTACGGCTCGGTGTCACGCGCATCGCGCCGTGTGCTACCCTGCACGCGCTCGTGCCTGTTCCGCGTGCTTCTCCTCCTACTTCGTCGTCCATACGTCCTCTCCTTACTCATGACAGTACATGTTGAA
>NW_023616441.1:0-80001 GCF_013339695.2 Rhipicephalus sanguineus
CAAGCAAGTAAGCATATTCGCGAAGACACGTTGCTCTAGTTTTTCCAAGCACGTTGACGAGCAGTTCCTGCTTCTGCAAGGTAACCTTATTTTCGTCTGATACAGTAATCGGCCAGTTGATTAAGCTAAAGAAAGTCCATGTACTGCTGGGTATGCGTACAGAGCGTGCCTTTGTAGGGACGCAATGAACGCTCTTCTGTCTGTCCAACTAGAAGTCGGAGCTCGCAGTGCGTCGTAGCTATTCACTTTTTTCTGGTTTGTCGTGCGCTGATGTAAATACGGCAGCAAAAAAGTTGATGAACGTATTGTTTGTGAAATTCTCACGGCCCGTCCTACAAGAGCATTTAAAACCACCTGCAATAGCCTAACAATAGTCGCGTCCAGCGCATCGGTTTTTTATAGATGCGTTGTTCATTTGCTCTTGGTGCAGGCAATTGGCACGTGTTTCGCTCTCTTTGTTTTTGTCGGTCGACATGACCATACATTGCTGTTACAACTCCAGCCACTAGCGTATCCAGGGGGGGGGGGGCACACAAGGCCCGCCCCCCCCCCTCCCCGAAATTTTGTTTTACCATGGCATAAAGAGCACAAAATGACACTCGACCACATCTGCCTGCCCGGCCCCCTCTTCAGATCAAGAAAGTGCCCCCCCCCCCAAAAAAAAAAAATTCTGCCTACACCCCTGACTGCAGCAGCTCTCACACAATGTTGCCAAGCGTACAAAGTCAACTTGCGATAACCGGCGGCTCTCACACGAGCTCAACACACACCAATAGCGGCTGTTGTTCCACCATCGGTAAACCGGACCACAGACGCTGTAGCCGGAGTAATCAATCACTTTATGCTGTCGCGAAGTATAGCGTTCATAACAGACACCTGCGCGGCAGCGTCAACAGGAGCCGTAACTGTACACCATCCACATCTACACCAAGGTTCCCGATGCGCGGGCAGGGTAAATAGAAAATCTTAGCGTCGCGTCGTTAATGCAGCATCGCCTCAAAATAGTAGCGCCGGTCAGTGTTCCTCAGGTGAGCGCATGAAGGGGCTGGGGAAAGGTGATCGAACTGCGGGAACAGCGTTGCGGCTCTCTTTCTCCGCAAAGTAGTTCCTGCCTCTCGGTTCCACCTTGTCAGTCGCCGTTCCGCTATTTGTGTGTGTTGAGCTCGCGTGAGTGCCGCCGGGGAATTCAAATGGGTTTTGTTTTATGTCCGTGAACACTGCCGTCATGACCTAATCCTGGGGCTTTACTTTTTGACAGAAAATTCATAGGACGTTCTACCGTGTGGTGCAAACTGCTTTACCTACTGTTGGTGGTTGTCCCAGTTGCCCTCCAAGCCCGCCTTCGCCCCCCCCCCCCCCCCTGAAGGGGAACCGTGCGCACGCCGATGCCCTCGAGACATATCGCTCGCGGAAATCCCGCCGATGGCAGAGTGCCATGTTTAGACGCTAACTTACGATGATAGAGTACCGTGTGCAGAATACAATTCATCTGCTATTCCATCCGAACAAAGTGCCTTAAAAATATGAATGCGACCGACCTGTTGCTACAATGTGCTGATGACCTACGCTCTCTCCTTGCATCGTATTGGGAGATTTTCGACCTTGGAGACCGCACTCTCAGATAAATTGCTTATTGTTAAGCGTCAGATTAACACAGCGATGTGAGTCAGGACACATGATGCAGCAGAAAGCAGACAAAATGCTTCCTCGGAATATCATCGAACCTCCCACGGGCATGCCCTGCTGTTTAAGAGTAGCGCCGGTCAGTGTTCAGCCGGAGACAGCACGCGATTTTTCCTAGATTATCGGCATCTAAATAGCATCATGAGGAAGCACGTCTATCCTCTGCCACGCATTGACGATGACCTCGGTTGCCTTCACGGGTGAACAGTACTTCATTCCATCAGCAACCCCTCCGAGTAGTGTCGAACTGCAGTCGATGACGTGGGCCGTTCAAAGACAGTCACTGCCGGAGGCCTTAACAGCTCAAAGCGAAGCCGATCGCTTAATGCGATGCATCGGCTGTGTTGAACGCATGATAAGCGCTCTTCTGCACGGCTTCAAATTTTGTTACCTAGACAATGTCATGGTTGTTTCTCCATATTTTGCAACGCACATTTAACGGGGTATGATAGGGTAGATCGACTACAAAAGTGATTTTTTATTTCAATAATGAAAATAATAAACACTCTGAGGAGCAAAACCATGCATTGGCGAGCGCATAGGAGTGTTTGAAGCTACTTAAAAATGGCGCCATAGACCACGCCTGCTAACGGATGCACGTACCCTTTTGTACCGTTGTTTCTGCTTGTATGCATTTTTCAACGTTTAACTTTTGGTGGATCGGTTGAATACACTCACTTCCTAGTATTTTCATACCTTTTGATTGCAAATTTTCCCACCAAAATGTTTTTGTAGCGTGAGCTACACTTGCCTAGCCGGAAACTATTTCGCGTGGATCCTCATGAGCCGTGCTGCGCATGCGCGAGGATCAGTGATGTCGCACAGCTGGCTCACCGCTTTCCGCGCTTTCCGCCACCGCGCTCTCTCCGCCACCGCGATCTCACGCGCTCTCCGCCGCTGCCGCGCGCGACTCGCTGCCGCCGGTCTGCGCTTTCCAGAGGAGTGACGTCGTAGCCGAGGTAGACGTACTGGCGCCGGCGCGCGCGCAGCTATTCGCCTTCGCTGTGCAGTCGGCATCTGACATAGCGCTGGAGCCGAATGATAGCGCCTCTGACTGGCGTTTGCAGGTGGGTAACGCCAAGGAGAAGCAGAGCGCAAATGCTGCTCAACGGCGCGGAAGAGCCGAGAAGCTTATCTCATCGGATCCTTATGTAGTTGCCTGGCAATTAGCGGTGCAGCGTACGAAGAATGAACAGAAGATGGCTAATAATCCTAGACAACCTGGACAGCTAAGAATAATCAGCTGAACCTTTGCTAACGCTATGGATATCCTGGCATAGCCGAGTTAGCCACTGCAAATTTTTTTTGACGTGATTATTGCTGTAGGCTGTGAGCACGTTCCGCGCGTGTAAAATCGTGTTTTTCTTACCGATCAGGTGTTGAAAATTTTTCATGCTTGACGTATATTTAGTGCGATAGCAATGTATGGACAGGCTCGGCTGGCTTTTGCCGTCGCCGCCGTCATGAACTATATATATATATATATATATATATATATATATATATATATATATATATATATATATATATATATATATATATATAAGCTACAAACAAAAATAACTCAGAAATACTCTCCGACCGCGCGGAATTGAACGGCCCACCTCTCGCTCCGCAGCCAGCGGCGTTAGACGGCTAGGCCACGAAGAGTACCGTCTTTCAGCATGCTAACGGCGAGCTATTTATATGCACGATTTACATCAGCGTGCTTTGTTATTCACCAGCGAGATGGCGCGAAGTGAGCGCGGCGCGCGCTTTAAAGGTCGTCGCCCCGCTCCTGCGAACGCTGATGCTCTTCGCCCTACAAGGGCGTGGTCGCCTTGGTGCGCTTATCTCGAAGAAAGAAGGGGGCCGGCCGCGGGGTGGAGCGGGCGGTTGTATGTCTTGTGCTTTCTCCGCGATGTCCGCGCTGAAGCCACAGAGCGTAGGAAGGTCACTGCGCTCGCTGCAGCGGCCGCGTTTGCGAAAGGAGCGCGCTGTTCAAATAGAAATAAGTAACAACTGCGACATTTAGTTCGCGCTCGTCCTGCGTGCTCCCGTTCGTTCGTTTCGTGCATCCTGCTTTATGTTTCAGCCGTGCGCTTCAAGTATCGAGCTGTGACGCATGATAGTTCGCGCTCGTCCTGTGTGTGTTCTTTTCGTGAGTCCTTTGGGCTCGAGCGACGGGCTGGCAATTTTTAGCTGCTTTCCATTCTTCGCGTTACATTTCAATTTGTTGCTATCGCATTCATTGCTTCGCCGTCACGGCGAAACTGACTTTTTTTTCTTCTGGAAAACGATCCGGCCGATCACGCTGAAAAGTTCTGAGATTACACCACAATCCCTTCCGAACAGCCTGAACATAATTGTTTTAAGACCTATAGAAATTATGATTAAGAAATAAAAAGACTAGCGCGGCACATGGCAACTAAGGACAATATCTTTTTGTGTGAGATAAATGTAGGAGCCCGTTAATATAGATTGAGGTCATTACCAATATCATGTTGAATAAGCGTGCCAAACTTCATGCTCATACTGGTTATCGTTTTTGAGGAAATGTACATTCAATTTTGTGCACCAGGCTGAAATTTGCCACTCGACCACAAATAAGTTAACACAGCTATAGGGTCGAAATTGTACAGATTCAAGGCCGCAAGCCCTCTCATTGAGCATACAAATTTTGACAACAAAATAAGCAACAATTTTTGAGATGACAGGTGAAACGAGGACAGCCTGTTTACCTACCATACCACTGAAAGGCTGTTGAACAAACTGTCTTCCGTGAGGTGAGTCTGTAGCTGAATACGGCAAAGCGCCACTTCGTGCGTCCCGACATTTGTGCTCGGACATCTCGTCGATTGCTCCGGTGTTCGCTCTGGTCATAGTAAGTAATGGATTGTGATAAATTATCCTTTAAGGAACAGTTATGGCCCCATTTTAGCTATATTTTCTTGAGTTGCATTACTACTCCCGTCGAAGGGGTCCTGCTAGTCTGTTTTGCAAGAGTTGTGTTACTCTGTTGAGGTAGAGTACTGTAACCCTTCCTGGGGGCATTACTGTACTCTGCTCAAAGAGATGTGATTTATTCCGGAAAGAGAGTTAAATATGGGACGAGGAAAAACACAAATAAAGAGAGTGCCTCGCACTCTCTTAGTTTTTAAAAGAAATGATATGCTTAGGAAGATGAAAACCGAGGCTTGGCGGCACTTCTAAGCGCGCCAATCGCTCTTCCGAACTAAGGCGTCATGTCAATCTCGTTGGCGAAAGCAGCTTTCTTCTTTCCCTCCAGCAATCAATACCTTTGACGAAACTGCTGAACCGAAGGTCGCGGGATCGAATCCCGGCCGCGGCTGCTGCATTTTCATTGGAGGGGAAAATGTTTGAGGCCTATGTACTTAGATTTAGGTGCACGTTAAAGAACCCCAGGTGGTGAAAATTTCCGAAGCCCTCCACTACGGCGTCCCTCATAATCATATCGTCGTTTTGGGATGTTAAACCCCAGATATTATTTATTACCTTTGACGAAAAGCGTCGTTTCCTTATGTCCCGTGTTGTCGCGCCCCTTTGTCGCGCCCCTTTGGCTGCTCAGCGCAAGAAGCAGTGGCAACACATCTCAGAACGACGGCAAAAAAAAAACAGCATCTAGCAGCTGAACTGCTGCGATATGCGACTAGTTTTGTTTGGGCTCCCAAGAAAAGGCCTCGCACGGCGCTTGCGGCATTGTCTCCGAATGGCGCTCTACATTTGGATTACACTTAGTCTTATTGGTTCTGTGTTTTTCTTTAAGGGTTAACAAATTGCGTATGTATGTATGTATGTATGTATGTATGTATGTATGTATGTATGTATGTATGTATGTATGTATGTATGTATGTATGTATGTATGTATGTATGTATGTATGTATGTATGTATGAATTTTGGTTTATTGCTCCCTTCCAGCGGACGATTGCTGCACAAACGTGACCTTCGCCTTGGACCATGTCGGCCTGCTCCAAATTGCACGCTTTGTTATGGAGAAGACTCTTCATGCAGACCATCAGGCGCCATTACTTGGCCCTGGTCATCGAAGTAATCTTCGTTGTGGCCGCCTTCGCCTTCTTTCTTCACCTGGACCGGGTCGACCTGAACGACGTCAGGAAGCTCAATTCCACCGTCCTTAAAAACGTGGCGCGTGAACGTGTCGATTTGAGTGAGCTGGACTTGACCAAAGTATTTGTGGTGTATGGACCTAGTAATGACAGAACGGACAAGTTGGCTAAGAAGCTATTGGGAAACACCGATGATACTAGCATTGATTATTATGAGATGTACGATGACGGGTTTGGTGACTATGGTGGAGACACACCCATTCTACCCCCAGATAGTGACGACACCGACGGGAACGCTTCGACCAGTGAGTAAACGCAACTGTTTCAACCACTTCACATACAATGAAAAGTGGAGCATAGAATTGCATAATCAAGATACGGAAACACTACCCCAGATGAGCCATCTTCATTCGAAAATCATCCAATGCTAATTGACGTGATACAAGCACTGCTTGCTGTAATTGACCATCATTTAGCCGACATCGCCCTTTAACCAATGGTAGCCAATATCCTCTGTTGGTTAGCCAACTTTAGCTCACACTAGACATAATTAAATCAGCGGGAACCAGCTCACTAGACATAATAAAACCAGCGAGAAACACGAACCACATAGAAAGAACACGACGGGATAAGCTGTCGAAACTAATCAAAGAATGCTTGAAACGCAAACTTATACCCGCCGGCAACCACCTTCGCGCGTGCGTGAAGCAGCCATGCGTCATATAAAACAAAACAAAAGAAAATCTGAACGCGTCATGACGGCGTCTAGAAAGGCCATCTCCTTAACAGACAGGTGCACTGACGTGTCACTGACGCAATTTGTTGCCCCTTTGTTAATGTATACAAGGCTTCGAAAATTTCCCTCTGAGCGTTTGTATTCCTCTGACCTAAGATTCCAGTGTTGTCAAGAACGGAATTGCACCCGCGCCGCCTGCAATGGTTTGGGCACTGTCTTTCGTAGGAAGGGAGGTCCTGTGTTCCCTGGGGCGATCATTAAGACAGCGGGCAGTTTGGCCGATGTATGCTTTGCCACACGATAAGGGGATATGATAGACAACATGAGTAGCGCAAGGCACAAATTTCTAGACATGATTCATGCCGCACGTGGCCATTCTCTGCGAATGCCGATTGATGCGGCTGCATGACCACTCAGCTTCCGCGGAGCCGAGAAAACCATGCGCATGCCATGTTTCATCGCCACCTTCTTGGTATTGTGCGATAACTTATGCACAGCCAGCCTGTCCTGTCGTGTTCGTTCTCTGTGGTTCGTGTTTCCCGCTGGTTTCTATTCAATTCGGCATTCAGATTCATTGTTGCAGCGGAATCAAACACTGGCACAAGATTTTTTAGTAACGGCAGCGTCCCTTAATGTACTTTTTCATTCGCGAGAATGTTAACTCGTGCTTTTATTTAATGTAACGTAACATCTGCATTTGCGGATTATAATTGAAACTATTCTTACATTAGGGCTATTTGGGCCATAAAAAAGGCACTTTCCCTGCCATGCCTCCTCACAGCTATGTACAAACTGGATTTTTCAAGTTACTGATTTGCTCAGCTATTATTTAGAGAAATTATTTTTGGCCAACCAAGTAATCAAATGTCTACAGCTTCATTAGCTCTGAACAGCTTGTTAATCCTAAGAACACAAGGATTGCGTTGCAAGGTAACATCTTGTTATTTATTTAGTCGTCACAAAATCATGGCATCCTGCGTGACCGCACGTAAGCTGGCAATCTAGGCCCTGCAGATAAATCATTTTCATCGCTGTAGTCACTTAAGTATTAACTAAGGAATTACTTGCTAACTTAGCGTCACTGTTATTTTCAGGACTCGATCGCTGTATGTAACCTTAGTTGTCCATGGCAATTTTCTTTATCTTATTTTCCTGCATGTGATTTCACTCAGTTTCTTAGTTTTTGATAATTGCATATTTATGTTTTCTCCCCTTTTTACCACTTTTTTGAGTAAGACCTCAAGGGTTGCGTTGCTGTTTCTGGCTATGGGACGCTTGTCTGTGCGCTAATTTTTGCAAAACGTTGTATGAATGAATAATCAAGTGAAAGTGAGGCCGCCGCTATGCACCAGCAGCGGTGCACAGCTGTCTACCATCGGAGAGAGGTACTAACTTCTCAAATAGGGCTGAGTGAAAGTCGCAAACGCCTTTTCTCCCTTCTAGCTTTGCGAGGCCACGGGTTAACAACAACTGTAATGCTCGAAAGCGCGACCAAGCAATTACCAGATGCCCAGAGCCATATGAGATGAATGCCGTTAAATACATTACTAAAAGCTCAACAATTTTTTTTTATGACCCAGCATTTCTAACCTTCCTGACAATGTGTTATATTGACATTGTTGACATTTGTTGCTTTCAGAAAAACGGAGAATTCAAAGAAAAGTAGCACTTGCGAATGCCAGCGCCGTGGTAGCTACCTGCCGCAGAAATATAAGTCACATATTACGCAGACGTAACTACAAGAAAGCCTTGCAGCGCATAGTTTGCATCGAGTTTGCGTCCGACTCCACTCATGATGTTTCTACCGGAGGCCTCACCTACAACCTCGTGCTACCTGTTCCTCCAACCTACGCTTTTTCACGAGAGGTTCTGCGCAGTGTGGATGACGTCTTCGCGAACCCAACGAATCCATCTGTGGATGCTGTGACGCCAACCATCAGTAGTGAGTGCTTACGACCCCATTTTCTGGTGAATTTTTTAATGGCAATCATAAGTTTTGCGTATATACGCGAGCATATTTGGCCACTACATGCCGACGAATCAGCGTGTGAAATTGTGCAGCCGTGGTCAATATATTCAATTCCTTATAAGGCAATGTACAGTGGTACATTGCCTTAAAAGCATATGTCACGTACGCGATGAGCTTTGTAGCCCATCTCTTGTAAATTTCAGTTCGCACCTCTTCCTATTTAGAGCAAATGTGTTTTTCACTGTACAAGCAATAAGATTTTTTGTTATTCACTTCCGGCACATTGAATGCGCTGCTTGTGGAATATCTTTTATCGCAGACAACTATAGCCTCGTTTTCTGAATTATGATGGCTTTAGAGAGGACATTTACAAAAACACTTAAGAAACATTTTCCCAAACCGTGAATCTGTCTGAAATATTATATTACAGTTCTATGAGCCTTGATATGCTTGCTTACGGGAAGAAGTAACTGCAAGGAAAATGAAGGCTGCATAAATAAACCCCCGAGTACCGTATTCGCTTGCGTAATGTCGAGAGCACTTTTTTCAAAAAAAAAAAAACTGACCAAGGCATGGGGGAGCGATCATTACGCGGGGAAAAACTTTGGAAACAAGATTAAAGTAGCAAGTCTTGTTAAACGGCTCGACGTGCAAACAGTAACTCGAGAGAAAGGTGAAGGCCACAAACTCCGAATAACCGGTTAGTCGGCGTTTGTGACGTCTTGACTTGCGTCCGTGTTTGCACGCCCAGTCTTTTCACGTCAATGCGTACCAACTAGCTCAGCTCTCTGTTATTAGAGTAGGAAGTCGGAATTTTTACGAAGCACACTTCAAACATAACCAAAGAATCAGGCTGAAGAAAGCCTATCTTTGCAGCATATGATGCCTTCACTTCAATTCGCAGGAATTGCTCCGCAGAATGCCTTAGAAAATTGCAAGAAAGAAGGAGGGGGGGGGGCAATCCTGCACCAAATCGGTAGTTTAACGACAAGAAGGAGATGCAAAGTGTCGTCGATTAGCGCATACATCAATGACCGACCTATTCATGTTAAAACGGTTCAATGCGAGGTGCCGCCACGCCGTTTTGCGCAGTGGCCGCATCGTCAATCGATGAACATGTGGCGCCGAACAGCTGAAGTAATCGCCATCGCTGCGATATTAAGTTCGGGGTGCGATCATTACGTGGGAAAAAAAAAATGACATTTTTTTGCCAGAATTCAGGGCTGCGATGATTACGCAACTGCGATCGTTATGCGATTAAATACGGTACGTGCTTAGGTGATTATGCCTGCAATTATTAATCATTTGTACCAGGTACGGTACGAAGGGCGATGTCTCAGGTATGGCTGTACAACGCGCAGGTGACGTTTCAAACCTCTACTCAGAGATGTAAAAGTACAGAAGGATGTTTTTTTTTTTTGAAAAAATGTGACTTTCGGGGGGTTTGCTCAGAAAATTGAAATTATGTTTCGAATACAAGACTTTAATTATCAACAACGTTATAACTGTTATAAACATTCAATGGTAAGGGCCAGCTTTGATTTATCGCTTACCGATGCATTGTCAGTACGTCGAAGAAGCTCATACTATCCCTGTGTATTGGTGGGCATGACATTGCAAAAACGTTGATTCGTTTTCGGCAAGTCTACACCTCCCAGCAAAGGAAACAGCACAACAGCTGTGAGCAGCATGGTCAATCGTGAACATATTAGAACTTCAGCTTTTACGGGCCACTCCCACAGCCAATATTGCTGACGGTGTCCTCTGCCAGCGCTGCCGGGGGCCATTAGAATTATCACCGATAAAGAAAGATTATTTGTTGCATAATTTGCCCTCGCAGCTTTTAGAGATGCGTAGTCGTCTTACGCCTATCCCCCGCTCTTTCGTGATAGTATGCTGCTGTGTTTGATACAACGGCAACAAACATGGCAGAGAATTTGTGAATAGGTGAGGAGGGGTCGCAACACCGAAATTTAAGCGGAAGCCAGCACAAGACGACGAAGAATAGTATAGTAGTGCGCTCGTTGCTGAGATGACGTCCAGCAAGACGCATTTAAATGTACAGCTCACACCTATTCCGTGTTCCGAATTTGCCTGGAAAATAAGCGTGCAGGGTGGCAGCGCCCGGCGCCTTTCTTCTAGCTTTCGTTCATCAGCGTCGGGAACTAGCCAACAAATTTTGATCACAGCGCAAAGTATGACACGAGACAGAGAGCAACGAAAACGAGCGCTGACTTCCAACTAAATTTTTATTGTGAAGAACAAGCAATTTATGAAAAATGACATGCGATAAAAACCGCATATGATAAATGACACCCTCTCCGAAACACCGAAAACAACGCGATCAAGCACTCTAAAACAACAAAGCGGGAACAGCCCTGTCAAAAAGAACACTAGCGTATGTGTGGGTGCAAGAAAGCAAGTTCCTTATCAGTTAAAGCTATCGAAGGCTTACTAACAGAGCCACCTTCAGCGATTGCTGCAGCTTCTATGTACTTGTACAGTACCCCTTTTGAACAACCAATGTACAAGATACCCCTATCTTGTGGTCTGTCCTACGTAGGGCAGACAGGTAGATGCCTGAACATCCGACTGCAGGAACAAAACAACAAAGTGAGGAGAGGGAGAGAGGGCTTTCTTGGTGTGCATTGCGCACAATGCGGCTGTATTCCGTTCTTTGAAAAGTCGGCTATACTAGGAAGGCATCCCAACGAGTAGACAAGACTCATCATAGAAGCTGCAGCAATCGCTGAAGCAATCGCTTTCTCTGTTAGTAAGCCATTTTTCATAAATTGCTTGTTCTTCACAATAAAATTTTAGTTGGAAGTCAGCGCTCGTCTTCGTTGCTCTCTGTCTCGTGTCTTACTTTGCGCTGTGGTCACAATTTGAAATGGATTACCAACTAGCCCGTACTGAGAGCGTGCCAACAAAATGCGCATTCCGCAGCTACCAAAACCGAGTGGAAATGTGGTGCGCTTGAACTGAATTTTTGGAAGGTGGATATTAGTTAAAGTGAACAGTGCTCCGAGGTGACTGTAAATGTCCTAGTCAGGGCTTTTGTTCCATCGTCGACAACTGTCTCAACGAATAGTTCTGAGATCGTGTTTTAATTTTACACTCGCTTGGTATCGCAAGTAAAATACACGAATATTGTTCAGATAAGTATACCTTAAAGAGCCCCGCAACACATTTTCAGCACTTGATAGATTCTAAAAATTCTTGCGGGGGTCGATTCATGAGAAAATTAACTCCTCTAGTGAAGCTATTCGATAATTACTTTGAAAAGTGTTGCAGGGCCTCTTTAAGCGAAAGCCAATATAAACAACAATGAAGATGAATTGCCATTTGACAGCGTTACCTTAACAAACCTCCAGTAGTTATGACGTGCGTGTACGGCGGTGTCTTATTGATAGCCAGATCCACGGTTCGCCCGAGCACATTTTCGAAAGTGCATGGCCGAAATTGTTGAATTTGTTCACAACACGAGAGTGCGTAGTGAGAGTTTGTGGGGGGTTGTAACGTTAACGGCGCTCGACGAACATAACAGTGAGGAATGTGGAGTAGGACTGATTATATTAGCTGTAGTTACGTTCCTATGCTTGCTGTTGTGCGCAATACTGTCGCGAGGCAATAGAGTGGTGCGTTTTGTGGTTGGAGCAAAGACGACAGCAACAAAGTATGAAAGAGCTTCGAATCTCTTTCGTCGTAGCTGCTTCCTCTAAGCATGTAATTATTTGTAAATACACGTTATCCTCGTTACATTTTCCGAGCAGGAGCGGCGGTGCAGCCACGGAACAAGAGCGGCGTCCCACGTGTCGCGTCGCGCACGAGTGGTGCAAAAATCATCATGTGATGTCACCATATGGCGTCATCATGACATCACAGGTCGCAACAATTTCTGACGTCACTGTGACGTCGCAAATTCTCGCGTTACATCACGAGATGTTAGGCGACATGGTGCCGTTTTATCGCCCACTGGCCGGCGAAGAAAACCGTAGAGCGCATTGAATTGTTGGTTGATTTATCAAGTGATAAATAATGCGTCTATTTAAGCTCACATAGCGTGCACGCACAGCAGAAATTAATCTGCACGGAGGGCCTAAGTGCGCGGAATCATAAGCCGCTGATGGCATAACAGAAATAGCACCGCGAGCTTATTAGATGCGAAGTATCTTAAGGCGGAGCTCAATCCGGTGGTGGTGTGCGGCGTGACCACCCTTACTGCGCATGCGTATACCCTCTCCACACACCTCCTCTCCACTCCCCCTAACCATTCCCCCTGTCATCTACCCTCTCCCCTTACCCTCTCCCCTCCCACTTTCCACTCTTCCTCTGAAACGCGGGCTAGACATGCCGAAATTCTCTCCTGCGCAACTCCGCAATGAGCTCGAGCGCATGCGCGTCCCATCCCCTTCTCTCTCCTCTCCTACGCTGCCCCCTCTCGCCCGCCTGTCGACCGCGTTCCCCGCTCGACCTGTGAGAATTAACGGCCATGCTAGATGGAAGATACGACGCGCGTAGCGTCGCTCTTGGCGTTCCACGACGCGAGCTCGGTAGCATGCCCAACGAACGCCAACGGAACGCGATCGTGCAAGTGCTCCGGCTTCGCATCTACTCATGGTCCCCTTTAGCGGGAGATGGTGTAATTTTTAAAGGCATATCAACATTCACGTATTTTGGTGTAACCGCGATACATCTTCCATATCCTGGCCTCTTTGCAGATTGGATAGCCACGTGGTTGTCAACAATCGACTATCAGCACATGCTTCTCCAAGGAAACTACAAGGACACTACCAATGTAAGTCAAACGTGGAAACGTTTTTAGGGTATTTTTCAAAGACATAAATAAACGGTCTGCCTTTGAAGACACGCACCTCTGTTTTTCTTTTCATTTTTGAGTAGGCACACGAGAAATAAAAGAATTATGCCTATCGTGAAAAGATTCCGCCAACGTGTTATATTCTGTAGATACCATATATCACCGATATACTTTATACCTACACTTTCATTCTTAGTTAACCTTCAGTTTTGGTTCTAACACTAACATCTTAAGGCAATGTTGTTGAAAACTGACCAAAACCACCAAAGTTAACTTACAGTTGTATGGGTAAACGTATACCTACGCTTGGCCAGTTGTTGTTCCAAGGTAGGCTTAGTTACGACACCGTATACACAAAACCTATGTGGGCGGGATGCTTTCCGTAGCTCATATAGATTGGAAATATTTCTAGATTCCTTGTGATTGGGTAAAATATTATTGCGCTAAGAAATTACGTTTCTCTTTGCTTTGTTACTGCCATGAAAGGCACAAATTTCTGCAAAATTCAGATTTCGGCTTGACTCAATCACATTCGGATGCGTCATTAAGAAACAAAACGAAACGAAACGAAACGTTACGTGGTGCTGCGCTTGCCTTGGTGCCTGTTTTTTCTTTAGTGCTTCGTCCTAACACTCTATGGTCCATGGCCACGTACGTTTCTCAAACACATCAGTTTGCTAACAACTTGTCTAAGTGATCCCAATGCAGCAGTAAATCAATTTCAGAGCACGTTTTTCTTGTCCACAACCTAATGAGGAACTATGCAGCTACAATTTTTCTTTCATATCGATGTTTTGACAGGTCCGTTGAAGATTATTTAGAAAGTGGTAAAATGTGTTAGGTTTTGTTCAGTGTTGCTCTGTCAATTACTTATACGTAGAAGTTTCCAAGCCAAGCACTGCGATTTTCACTCTTTACGTAAGTTCTGCTCAAAGGTTACGCTGGAGAATATTCAATGACTGTTTTTATGGCAAATCACTCAATGAGTTTTCTTAAAACAAGCTTTACTATACTACGCGAACGTTCAAACACAGAGCACGGCGTAGCTGGGCATTTCGACGGTTTTTTTTAATAGCTGAATAATGTCTTGAAAGCCGTAAACTTCAAACGGGCAAGAACAAGACTAAGATTTTCATCTGCTAAGAGCTCGATATAATAATTAGACCAGGCGGGTACTCCAGTATAATTTCGACCACCGGGAGTTTCTTAGCAAGTATCCAGACAACTCATTTTGCTGCTACATGCTATTGTATTTGACTGTGTTGATAATGTGTCCAGGCAATCATCGTGTTTTCATTATGTTCACGAGGATGTCTGGGTAGGGTAGTTGGTATTGCATCTTGGAAACGGACCAGCGCGCACAGACTGTGTCAAGGTCGATGCTGTGTCTTCTCTTTCCTTCCTTTGTTCCCGCACGTGTGCGTTGTGAAGCTTACAAGTTTTCATTAAAAATTTAGTTTCCTCTTAAAGTGGATTTGACCTTCAAATTACCCAAATCATGAAAAGGAGCAATCATCCGAAATGCCCTCGCGGCCCTCGCCTGTGGCAGGATATGCACCTAGCTGTTTCAGAACAAAGATATATTTAAGTATTACATTGTCGTTTTGCTATTTGATTTCGTACAGTTACCTACATGCTTGGCGAGCGCCATCGTCACTGAAATTCGAAGTTCAAGGCACACGGCTTCACGGTTTGGTTTGCTGGCTGTCCTGATAAGTCTAAACGAAGCTGGATGCGTTGGCATAGCAAGGAAGTGTTCTTGAAAACAACAACGTTTAAGACTTTCTGAACTGCGTCATGTTACAGCATTAGGTATGCAAAGACAATTTCGCCGCCTAAGAATGAATGTAAATGACTAGTGAACACTGCTACGGCTGAGCGCACGCCTTGAACACGCACTTGCTTGAGTTTTTTTATAGCCAGCTCTTCCTTGGACTTGAAGGGACCATGAAACGGCCGCGACGAATTTGCATAAACGCATTGAGCCGGTAAAGTAAGTCCTAAGGTTCGTTTGCTGACCAATTTAAGCCTTCTGAATCAAGTGTGCGGTTTAATCGAAAATTTTAAGCATGCGAATCACTACAAATCGCAGCGACACCGCCGCACGAGTTTACACTTCCCTCTGACATTGTACATAGCGTCGTTACTTAACACGTGGCACTGACGACCTATCTGATCCGATATCTCAAGTCAAGTCACTGAAACTCCTACGGACAGCGGGCGCAGTGTGTCTGTGTTGCAGATTCCGTGTTGACATGACCTGCGCCACAGTGTTTATGTAGAGGCTTCTTTTCTCAGACACAATCAGCCGCCCTAACTCTAGCGATTGGTGACTTGTGACGCTGGAACGTTGTGTAAGGCATGTAAGGCAACTGGCGAGCGGATTTGCTTCAGCTTGTCCGTGCAGTGAGCGTCGAGCTCACGCTATCCGGTCAACACCAAGATCCATCCATCTGCATGTGTAACTTCCCCCCTGAAGACACTATCACATTGCACGAGGTTGCGCTTTTCGGTGGCAGTTCTCAAGCACTATTTGCTTGTCCGCATAACTTTTAGCGCCTGCAGATTGTCTGTGTAGAGGAGAATAAGGATGGCTGGAAGTGTCGCGGCACTTGGCGGAACAGGTCTCAACCCCTCCGCGATCCGCTTTGTCTCCGCAATCCGACGACGCGCTGCCTCATTGGGTTGCGGAGGATACGGAGAGGGTAGCGCAGTTCAATCCGTTCATTGTGCTGCCGTAGCCAGCGAAGGCTGCACCTTAGACGAGTTAAGGTGGAAAGGCATTGCTGAGAAGGAGGGTAACATACATTTACCCGCAGCTGCCTTGATACCAAGTGCGTGGCTTGATTAATGGCTCGAATGATTTCATGATGATATTGCCTCAATGTAGTCCAGGGTTCGACGGAACACCGTCTGGCGAGGGGCATACATTTCTTGCGAAAAAACAAACACTCGCCAAAGTTTCAACGAAAAAATTTGCTGGTCCGCGTTAAAGACCCATTGGAACGTGAACGCTACCCTGGAGTGGTATATAAGATACCATGTCAAGACTGCCGATCATCATACGGAGGAGAATCAGGGAACTGGCAAGCGGTGTATCAAGCTGCACCATAATGACGTAGCTAAGGGACAGGCTGCCGCCAACGCACTAGCTGAACATCATCTTCACACGGGTTACAACATTAATTGGCATTCAGCGACTGTCATCGGCACCGAAGAATCCCTGTCATCCCGCCTTCTTTTGGAATCATTATTAATCCAGTCGACGCAACATACACTTAATCGCACACGTAGAAGCACGCATATAAAGGCACGGCCCAACTTCTTACGTTTGTATGTGAACAAGAGACCCGTAGTGGTCTCGAAACGTCAAAAATATTTTTTTTTGTTGAAACTGACGAGTGTTTCTTTATTCGCAAGAAATATAGCCTCAATGGTGACAAAATGTTCCCAGAAATTTCGCAGGCTTATAAAGTCGTGGCATAGCATACTTATTGACCTGCTGGTTATCATGTGACCAGTTTACCTGGGAAAGTGTTTAGAATCATATAGCGGACGCCACATGCGAAGTGTTGCGACTAGAATTAGCCCGAATCTCGGGAATCTCCACAACATTGCCACGCATGTTTGTTGCTTTATTTTGATGTGTTGGGTTTCGCCCTCAAAGACTGTTAGCAACGCTCGGCGCAGACCACGCCGCCGTGTTTGAGAAGCTTCTCGATTGTTTTATATCCTTAGGTTGCGCGCATGACGCGAATAGTCAAGCTTATTCTAGAGCTTACCTGAGGACCAGCGATAAGGCTCTAATGTTCGATGCCGCATGTACAAATGCCGACGCACCTCACCGCAGATCAGATTACCGACAGCGGACGTCGTCTTCGCCGCTATCAGTGTACAGCGTAATTTGCTTAAACATTGCCTTTTCATTTTCCCGGGCACAGGCTAGCCCAAATAGAAAGTTTATTCTTGAACACGCCGACGGCTGTCTTCGTCCACGTCACAACCCCGTGACAATATTATTACGTGAAGGCACACAGGGAAGCAGTGTGTATTTACAATATATTAACACAACGCTTAAGCGTTAGACAAGATGGCGGAGAGCGTGCCGCACACAGCAACATCACGTCGTCTTCTTTGGTGCCTTCCTTGCTTCGGCAGTGTGAAACATTCTTGTAACATGACCCCCGGGTGGTGAAGCACGGTCTCGGTGCTTTCTATGGTGTTGCTGAGCGGTAGAGCTTAAGTCGGGACACATGAACAGTGTCTGTAGGCAGCGAAACGGAGGCAGATGTAGACTCGAGTGGGCCTATCTCGTAGGTGACATCGGTCACTTGGCGCAATACACGATATGGGCCCGAGTATCGGGAAAGCAGTTTTTCAGAAAGTCCAACACGCCGAGTCGGGGTCCACAACAGCACAAGCGCACCCGAGGTAAAAGAAACGTCGCGTTGATGGGCGTCGTAACGCTGCCTCTGATGGTCTTGCGAAGCTAAAATGCGCTCACGAGCGACTTCTCGTGCTTCGCGAGCTCTGGTCATAGCATCACGGGCGTATTCAGTCGGCGCATCGACGGCTGCCGGAAAGATGGTGTCAAAAGGTAAAGAGGGGTCGCGGCCAAACAAAAGATAGAAAGTTGAAAAACAGTGGTATCGTGGCGTGAGGAATTATATGCAAATGTAACAAAGGGCAATGCAACGTCCCAGTCATGATAATCGGAGGAGACGTACATAGAAAGCATATCAGTTAAAGTCCGGTTGAAACGTTCAGTCAGTCCATTAGTTTGTGGGTGGTAGGCCGTCGTAAATTTATGTTTCGTCTCGCAGGAGCGAAGCAGGTCATCAATAACTCTGGAGAGAAAATAGCGTCCACGATCTGTGAGGAGATGGCGTGGGGCACCATGGTGAAGGATGACGTCGTGCAGGAGGAAATCGGCGATATCCGTGGCACAGCTGGTTGGTAGAGCTCGTGTAATGGCGTACCGGGTTGTGTAATCCGTCGCGACAGCTATCCACTTGTTTCCGGAAATAGATGCAGGAAAAGCACCCAGGAGGTCCAGGCCAACTCGGAAGAACGGGTCAAAGGGAACATCAAGTGGCTGGAGGAGTCCGGCGGGACTCATAGGAGGTTTCTTCCGGCGTTGGCACTGGTCGCATGCGGCGACGTAGCGGCGAACAGAACGATGAAGGCAGGGCCAGTAAAATCGACGTTATACACGGTCGTACGGCCGAGAAACATCAAGCACGAACTTAAGCACGACGAAACTAAACAGGAAAATGTAATCCTAATGCCTTTTCATGGAGTTTTTGCATGCTACACGGCATCTTGTGTAACCACTGCCTCTATTTTTAATTGGTACTACACTGGATACTTGTCTCATACTTGTAACATTGCTGCAAGCTCAAATAATGCTATTTCTCTAAATATTATGTCTCGCTTGTTTGTTATCTATGATTGGTTAACAAGCGTTGTGGAACCAAAGTGTGGTACTGTAAATAATGACAAACCATCATTATTACGTATTTTCATTTACTTTACTTATGCATCCTGTACAAGAGCTGCTACTTTGTTATACTTACTGCCTGTTTATACGTATTTATCACCATGACCTGCAAATGGACACTAATATGATGGCTTCTACTCCCTGTCAAGTAAACGCACTTTTTGAGAATCTGGGCGGGTCACCCCTAGCTGTACTTCATAATAATATGCAGTCCGTACGTTCTAAATACGACGACCTCTTTGCTCTTCTTGATCAGTTTAAATTTAAATTTTCTGTAGTAATGCTTACAGAAACGTGGTATCGTGATGACTTGGATGTTATCACCATCGAAGGTTACAATCCAGTGTACTTAAATAGAAAAACAAGAGCAGGAGGTGGTGTATGTATGTACCTTAGACACGAAATGAGATGTGAACGGTTAAATGAATGGTGTCAATGCTCGGATGATTGTGAAATTGTATCTGTTAAAGTGGACAACTGTGTATTTGTGGCAGTGTACAGACCTCCCGATGGCAACATTAACAACTTTATGCAGTTCTTGGATCGGATGTTTTCTTTCGTTAATGACCATAATTATAGCATTGTATTGGGAGGCGACCTGAATGTCGATATGTTAGCAAACACAAAAAAGCAAAAGGATCTTTCCACACTTCTTGATTCCCACTTTTTATCAAATGTCATTGTCACTCGTACTCGTATTACACAATCGAGTGCAACATTATTAGACCTGTTCGTAACAAACTTTTCCTCAGATTCCATACTTTCAGGCACTATATCTACCGCGATTAGTGACCACCTTCCTGTATATTTTATTGCGCCCCAATACCGTTATCAGCCCAGACAGTCCGCTTCTGGTATATTTTATCGACCGGTGAATTTAAAATCTCTTTCGAACTTTCGGGTCGAAATTGAGCGAACAAAGTGGGACAAGTTGTTTTCCTTGTCCTCGGCTGATTTAGCTTATGACTATTTCATGCAAACGTTCATTCCACTTTACAATAAATGGTTTCCTCTTAGGGCTTTGAAAAAGCCAAAGCGTGCTCGCAAACCTTGGATGACTACTGAGATACTAAAATGATGAAGGAAAAAGACAAATTATTTCACGTATTTCTAGTTACCCGAAATCCAGATGATTTGAAGGCGTTTAGGGGATACAGAAATTCAGTTACTAAAGTACAACGGCAAGCAAAACGAAATTATTATCATTCTATGTTTGAGGGCGTCTCCGACAGCAAGCAAATGTGGAATAAGTTAAACTCTATCATTTCTCCAGGCAGAGCTACAAATTGTTTAGAACTTATAATTGATAATGAGGTTATTAAAATCAAAGAGTTAGCGGATAAATTTAATGAATACTTCACATCTATAACTGAAAGCACGCATCAAACAAGTGCACTTGAGTACTTACCAGCGCCGCTCAAGGAATCAATATTTTTTTGTCCAACGGATGAAGATGAGGTAATAAGAGTGTTTAAAAGTTTTAAGACGTCTAAGAGTGAGGATTTAAATGGTCTAAAAATGGAAGCGATAAAACATGTTATTGATCTAGTTAGTCCATGTCTGACACACAATTACAACGTTTCCTTAAAAATCGGCATTTTTCCACAGAATATGAAGGATGCTAAGGTGACGGTGATACAGAAAAATGGAGATAAAAACACTTTAACTAATTACAGGCCGATTTCAATTGTCCCGCTTTTTTGCAAAGGACTTGAAAAAATTATTCATGCTAGACTATCGAAATTTTTCGACAAACATTCCGTTATAACTCAATCACAATATGGTTTTAGATCAGGCTTCTCAACCGAAAGAGCTCTTTTGTTTCAAAAGGAATTGATTCTCAAAAATATCGAGGCCAAAAAATTCAAACTGGGGATATTTTTAGATATATCGAAAGCATTTGACAAAATAAGCCACAAGACATTATTAGGAAAACTGCAGTGTTATGGAATTCGTGGTGTAGCCCTAAATCTGATCGAAAACTACCTAACAGACGGACACCAGTGTGTATCTATAAACAGCGAAATTTCGTCTGTGCACACTGTTAAAGATGGTGTTCCCCAAGGCAGCATATTGGGTCCCCTTTTGTTCATCATATTTATAAACGATATTGTACATGTTGACCCTTCAGCCCAATACATAATCTACGCAGACGACACAAGCTTATTTTTTTCAGGAACGAATGTTAGGCATCTCGTAAATACAGCTAACTCAACATTACAAAAGATACACAGCTGGACCCTCAAAAATTCTTTACTTATAAATTGTTCCAAAACAAAAGCTGTTCTTTTTCGCTCCAAATCCCCCCTTAATGAAGTCACTGAATCCTACAATCTCATGGTAAATAACAGCATAATCAAATTCTCCTCCATCGCGAAGTCTTTGGGCGTTGTTTTCCATGAGCACATGAAATGGGATTATCATACAGAATTTTTATACAATAAGCTTTGCAAAGTCTTAGGTATCTTGAGAAAATGTCAGGGTCTATTGCCAGTTCCCCAAAAACTTCTGATATTTAATGCGCTCTTTACATCACATTTGAGTTATTGCAACTTAATTTGGGGTAATGGAACAAAGCAATCCATTAGTAATCTTATTATCTTACAGAAAAAAGCGCTACGTTCTGTTGCTAACCTGCCGTTTAATGTCCATACTTCACAAATATTCGTTAAATATAAAATAATCAAACTAAACCTGCTGTACGAATATTCCTTAGTAATCTCTTTTAGATCTGATACCATAAAGGGTCGCGGCTATATACGTAGTTTAGCTAACTTACAATTAAATCCTTCGACGCGCCTAAACCGACATTCCGAGCATTGGCATGTGCTGAGACCGCGCACAAATTATGGTTTTGAGACATTGCAGTATTGCTTGCCGAATACACTAAATAAATTAGGAATTAATTGTGAAAATGTTCGTACGCTCTCTAATACTTCTATTTTAAATATGCTTTATTAGTTTATGTGTGTAGTATTATTTGCTGTTTTGTATACTTCTTTCTTCCGATTTATAGCATGTGCGTTGCTGGGTTGTATATGTTTGTATAGGTTTGTATAACTTCTTTGTTCCGATGCAAAGCATGTGCATTGCTGGTTTAAGCTGTTTTGTGGTTTACTTTGCTTTTGCCGTTTTGTTGTCACAGTGAACATGGGGATGTGGGGCTTTGTCAAGCTGTTTTTATACAGCTTTTTTCCCCTGTCCCTGCCACTTACTGTACAACTGTACGTGGTAAATAAACTCAACTCAAAAAACTCAACTCAAAAAAAATTGTTGACCGGTATGCATGGCAGGTTGCTTTGGAAGGAAGGAAGGGAAGCAAGAGTCAGAATGATTATTGTTGGGAGACCAAAAGCAAACAAAAAAGACACTCCACAGGGCACATCTGTTTAAGAAAAGAAACTCAGCGGTTGCGTTTAAACGGTGGAAAAGACAGTATTAGTATAGCGTAAAACGCTCGCGTTAGCATAAGCGTGTTCCGCACGCTAAAACAGAGCGTAATGCTACTCGAAAGAGTTTTAGTATAGCGTAAAACTGGTGAAACCGCGAAACGCAACAAGGGGCTAATCTTCATTGCGCCATCTATGAGCGAGTAGACAAAACTCCGAAAGCTGATTGGCTCGCCATCTAGTTGCGGGTAATCAAAGCAGGAAGCTTAGCGGATCGCGAAAAAAGTGTAGCCGTGCTCGGAACACCGGACGCTGTTAGTGGGCGCAAAACATATAAAGCACGTAACAATTTTTGAGAAAGCGAATTGGGCTACATAGCTTTAATGCAAAAGTTTTTGGCTCAGTCAGACAAGTGTTTATAGAAATTCAGGGGCGCTTCCGTACATGGGAGTGCGCCACATCGATCTTCGGTACCGAAAACAACGTAGTCTTACCGTTCGTAGACTATAAACGCAGCAAGAATACCAGAAGCGTCAACCAGCAGCCTCATTTATTGTGAACCAGCAACATCTGGGCAGCAGGACGATTCGACAGGTGCTAAGTGGGGAGCGGTCACATCGAGGCTGCTGGCATGTTTCGCAAGCTGAAATGTTCAGAGAGCGTATAGCGTCTACCCCTATTTTCCGAAAATAGCTGACACACGCCATTCGCTAAACTGCCATAGCGTGCTACGCATGCGTAGTCTGAACCCGCTATACTTTAGCGTTTAAGGTGGAGCCTCTTACGCGATAATAATTGTGTCTAGTATAAATCTCTAATTCGACGTCGACGGTGTGCCTCTTTCTGCATTCGTATTCGAACTGAGCGCGTTACTCGCACAACCCTAACTAGCAATCGAGTGGCTCCGCCTATAGACCGGCACAGCAACCTAAAACAGGAGCTTCTTCCCATCGCCACAGGATGCTGCCACAGCGCAGCCACACGACCAAGCGGTGATGCATCAGGAGCTCTCTTTACACGACGTCACATAGGCGAACGAACAACGACGCAATAAAACGGCGTGAAAAAAAACAATGAAAAGAAAGGACTATCTTCCATGGCCCTTCAAGCACGCGAGAGACATTCACTGCCGCTGGGTTGTTTATTGGCAGCTTTGAGGCTTCACTTTTGCATCCTAATTGGAATTATTCATGAAATACAGAACACGCTTATGAAGTGTTTTCCCATCTAAAGCAATTCAATGAGTTTTGCTTGCGCCAGATTTAAAAGCAACGCTAAAGTTATGCAAGTCGTTCAGGAAAAGGGCTCTCGTAAATCTTTTCAAGCACTTCTTATATACCTGTTGAAAATAAAACTGTTGTATAAAATTTCATTGTATTCCACGAAGGATGACAAACAAATGCTAATGCTATTAAAAATAGAGAAACCAATGCTATGAAAGAGAGAGAAAATATGCTGCGAACATGTAATTTCAAGAATAATATCAGCCAATTTTGATCATCAGTAATACAAAAAAACTGTTTACGATTTTTTTTTTCTGTTTACATTGAAGAAGAAGAAGCATTCATTAAACGCCCATGCTGTACATTTAATAGTTTGACGTGGTAAATGCTCCTTGGACGCGAAGGGCACACATATGAGAAACACCCTAAATCAACAGGGCGCTGACGAGGCGTCAACGCAGTGAATGAATATTATTTGATTGCAGCAAACATATGTGATACAGAAAAAAAACAAGAAATAATTTAACTGAAACCTGAAGGCTCATGAAGCTCTTTTATTAAAACTAATCAAACCAGCAGAATATTAAGCCAAGGAAAGAATAGGGGGCAATTTATGTTGTTTTATTACCTGCATGTGTAATGACTTTTACCTAAATTGAAAGGAATCAAAGTGAGCAAGAAGTCACCCTTTCCGTCGGTGGGATCTGTATACACAGCCTTCGAATTGCGCACTCAAACTCCTGGCCAACACTCTGAGGGATTAAATGCCCATAGATACCCTAAAATTGGACGAGGGAGCGCCTTCCGTCGTAGATCAATTGGTAAAGCATCGGGCGCTAATTCGAGAGTGGTGGTTTCGGATCCCACTGACGAAAAAAGTGACTTTTTCTCTACAATAATTCCTATCTATTCTGGTGAAAATCGTAACAATACCGCTAAAAAAACAAGTAATGTCGCATAGGCTTTCCTCGGTCTTATTGTCTGTTGGTTTTATTAGCGGTGTCTAACCAGAAAACGAACCGCTCGAAGAATTTTCCCTTCTTTCGTCTTTTAAATACAGGAGTTTGAACAATGGCACTTAAAAACGTGAATATTTCGTAACTTAGGCAAAAGGCATGTTAGGTCACTCAAACGCACGCATAATGCATATTGTGTTAGGTGTATGGGCACTGCACAAAAATCATATCCAAGAAAAAAAAAGGCAAGGACAAGTTTCCGTGTGGACTTTACACGCCCGTGTCATCAATTTCTTGGAGTATTTTTATTGATATCGTCATAATCTCGATTCTTAATGCATGTAGTGTATTTCTGAGGGTGTCACAACATATATCGTCATCTAACGGCGGGCAAGATAACCAGAGAATTGCAGTTACTGCGCTGCAGGCGCTGACCCTCGCGTAAGTGCCTAGCGGTGATGGGGAGCCCAATAGATGTTCTGGTTATTGGTAGGAATATTAGTACGCAAAAATGTGGACGGTAATCTGATTTTGAGCCAACGCCATATCATCGTAAGACCGTATCACCATATATAGCATCATAACACCATATCATCGTGTGACTACTTGGACTTGCATGCGCGACTGATGACGAAGCTGCTGAGATGAACAGTTCTCACCATGTCGCAGTTAGTTCGCTGTCAATTTCAGTCGGCAATGAGGCGAGGATATCCGTTGCCTCTAATTGGTCTGGGCTCTAAGAACGCGAGCAATACTATTTGTATTTACAAGCCGTGAATAGTGCCTATAGCGATTCTGCCACTTTCCATGCATGTATATTCTATCCCTACCCATTCCATCCCTTACATGAAGAGAAACAGTGCTTGCCTTGCAACCCGTCGCGATCGTCTATGGTTATTGCGCTTGACTACTTACCGAAAGGTCGTGGGATCGAATCCCAGTCGTGGCGGCTGCATTAAGATAGAGGCAGGATGCTAGCGGCCCATGTCCTTCGATTTAGGTCAGGGGTCTGAAACATTTGCGCGGACCTTTCGCTAGCGGCCCACGGCCCGCACATGACTGCCTTCGTCGTTTATTTTTTTTTTGTATTCTTAATAAGTTAATTCATGAGCCACGCAGACAAGACTGGTCTGGCTTGACTAGTCTAGCATGACTGCTTTAGATCTAAAGGTGCAAAAGACAGTATTAGCTTAGCGTAAAAAGCTTTCGTTAGCGTTACTGTACCGCTCGCTAAGAAACAGCGTAATGCTATTCGAAAAAGCTCTAGCATATCGCAAAAAAAAAAAAAAAAAACGATATGCCACAGAGTGCTAAACTTCACTGTGCCATCTACGCGTGAGTAGTCAAAGCTCCAAAAGCTCCTCGGCTCGCCATCTAGTTGTTAGTATAGTCAAAGCAGCAAGCCGACCAGTGTACAAACTATGTAGCCGTGCTCGCTACACCGGACGCTGTTAGTGTGGTCGAAACAATTCAAGCACTTAACAATTTTTAAGAAAGGAAGCTGTGCTGTAATAATTATAATGTAAAAATTATGGCCGCCGTCAGAGAAGTGTTTATAGAAGTACAGGAACTCTTTCGTTAGACACGGGAGTGCGCCAAACCGAGCATCGGTATAAAAAACAACGCTGTCTTACCGTTCGTAGTCTATCAACGAAGCGACAATACCCGAAGCGTTTGTCAGCATCATGCGTGATGCTCGAAAACAGCAAAAGGCGTTGCAGTGTTCAACAACAATGCAACACAAGTGCCACTTGAGTCCACCTCACTAGAATGCACAAAGTGAAAATCGATCATACACATGCAAGTTCGTGCAGTGGTCAGAAATTTGCTCCCGTAAAGCCATGCCAATGCGCAGTGGTTCTGCTAATATGTTCGTCCCTCACAAAGGTGCGTGAAGGCTGGTTCACACCGGCGACTAGCAACGGTCGCGCGACCGTTTGCGACTGGCGGTCAAAAAGCGACTCAAAGCGACCGATGTTCACACCTGCGTGCGACCTATATGGGTCGCCACATAGAATTCACGTCTGCTCGTATACAGCTCGCATTGCCGTTGTCCCGTAAAATAGACTGACGTCCTGTTCCTGCGCACCTGATTGGTTAAGAGGTTTGCTACTGCAGTCGCGCGACTGAAAAATCGAGCAGCGAGCGACAGAGCCAAAGCAGTCGCTTTGCGACCAAAACGGCCATTTGCGACCGTTTGCGACCAGTCGCTTTGCGACTAACTTAGTCGCGCGACCGTTGCTAGTCGCCGGTGTCAACGAGCCTTTAGGCTGCGTCTCTGCGACGCATAGTCCGAGTGCGGTAACACAGCCTTGCGTTAAGTTGCACACTTTGAGCAATATCATGGTCCACTTATCGTTACTTCCTCTCAGACTGCTATGCAGTAAGTAGCCATGGAAGTCGGCCACCACATGCAGAGGCTAATTCCGTTTATTCCATGAACGATTCGTACTTCATTGGTGCCCAGAGAACCGCGGGAATTGCGAGCTCTTTACACATCGCACAAAAGAAGTACGGTGCTTTTCCACTCGAAACTAATATTTTTTGCAATGAGGCTCCTGTGGATGCAACACGCCGCGCAGGACAAAAAGAAATACCATTTGGCTTAGGCTGTAGACGGCTTTGGCTTACGGTGTTGTTTTCCTAAAAAAAAAAACTGTGAGTGAAATTAAGCAGTATATGTACATTATTTAGCGAAATAATACAAAAAGAAAAGTAACAACTTATTCTGAAGAATATTTTATACGGCTTCATCTAAGTAATCTTGCAGAGAAATTTCCTGTTCTTTTTTTTGCTTTTTGTTCTAGCAGATGACATGTTTCTGCCAGAACGGACGTAGTAGTCCCGCTTGATGTTTCTCTCTGTCATGTTTTCTGCCGAAGCAAATAAGCTCTACCATAGTTGTATGCACGTTTTTAATAAATCGCAGGACGACTACGAAGCACTAATGCTTTTACACAAGAGGGGTATTTTGTTTTGTCAAAGCAAAATGAAGAAAGCTTTCGTGATCAGCTGGTTTCGCCGCTGCGTACGCACTGTCCTGTATGTGCGCTAGAATTATTTGTTCGCATAGGCAATTGGTTGATGTCCCGCGCTGAATTTGCGATCGAGTGAGATAGCGATTAGCATATCTCGAACTATAGCTGAACATAGATAGATGCAGAGGGCGACCGAATAAATTGCCAAATAGCCTTGAGGAACAAGCTTAAGCTGCCCAAGCTTTTGTCTGAGCTACCCTGGATTTAATTCCAACAGCAACAGCTTCACCAAAAGCAATTAGCTGCAGTGATGACTCATAAAGCTTCATGGTTTCACGCACGAGCGAACGACAACCGACTGCGAAAAGAGAAGAGAAAAGCGGGCGTCGCCATGCGAGATACGATCGCGAAATATCTGCTCACAATAATCTACACAATTACATGTCGTGCTAAAGCAATGACAAATACGTTTCCTGGGCGCTTTTATATAACATATTAAGCACTCTCAGAGTCGACTGGCTCGTGGTGTAGATGGCTAACGCATAAGTCACACGAAGGAGTGGTCCTGCCTAATGTGGGTTTGAACCTCAGGCGCGGTTTTGTTTCTTTTTTTTTCTTTTTTGTGAAGTATTTTGCTACACTGTTGTCTACTTTCAAGTGTTCTCTGGTTACACACACACACACACACACACACACACACACACACACACACACACACACACACACACACACACACACACACACACACACACACACACACACACACACACACACACACACACACACACACACACACACACACACACACACACACACACACACACACACACACACACAAATGGAAAAGAAACGCATTGCTGCGCTACTCAGCTTGAAAATAGTTTTCTTTTTTTTTCGGGCCTAAGAGTTTACGATACTGCAAAATAAGGACTGCAGCAAGTGATCGAACTAAACCAAAAAATAAGGGGCACAGTCTCAAGAGACCGAAATTGGACAACACAGACTGTTTGGAAAATGACTAGCTGAATATTTAGATGACTGAGCTCGATAAGGGAAAGTAAGGTTAAATCAGGTTGATAAATTGATAATTTAGAACAGGTCTGGCGATGTATTGACTAGGGACGTGACATAATAGACATATGAGTTGAGAGGAGAGCTATGTCCTATTTCATAATTAATGAAAAGGGTGCAAATGCAGGCAAAGAACGCAAAGAATGGAGTGTAAGCATATTAGGAAATTTGCACTACATAAAACGCCGTTGTTTGTCAAAACATGGGGAATTAGGAATTGCGTTGAGAGGTATTCATACCATATTTGTACACGTCACAGAAAATAAGCAACTTATTAAATTTACAATTGCTTCCTTTAAAATGTAATTCATTATACGCTGGTCATTAACAGCCCCAGAAAAGTAACTGACCAATTATAGAAAGGTGATCATTTACTTTGGCGTTACTTTCTATCAAAACTTTTTTCTCTTAACACAATAACACAAGTTTTCTCATACTACAACAAACTATTGTAGCTAGTATGGTGGAGAGAAGGCTGGGAGGCCTACTGCGGCTTATACAGTGTTGCCCGTTAACTTTCCGGAGGAGTTGTTTCTCAAGATTGTCGCTAACTCTTGCGCGTTTTCTCGTTAAGAGGTCAGCTGCTTCACTGAACTTCTCCATACATGAACCAGATCGAGGGAAGGGCGGTAGTATTACGCAGGACCATTTTGTGCATCAGGTTGTAGTCGTTTGAGCGCTTCGATGCTAGTGTCGATGTCCTCTATGAAGCATTGCTCTTCTCTGTTGCTGGCGCTCCAGTAAGGCGCAGCAGGTTAGCCCAATGAAAAGTCGAAAAAATATGGTGTGTAGGGGCCCCCCGTCTGACTGAACAAGCGGTCGCCACTGAGCCTATTTTTTCGACGTCTTCATTTTCATTCCACTATATTTTGCTGCACCAGCTGCAGCATCATGTTGTGCATGTAAACAGCCTTTACTCTATCACACGCTCTGTGTTACACATGCGTGCCCGTGTAGCCAATGATCTACATTCTAAATCATTTGTTTCACATTCTAAATCACACTCATTTAAAAAGGGGACCCTTTTTCATGTAGCACGCAAACTTGTGCATCTCAAGCATCATATGTGCTGCGGGTTGTAAGAGCACTATCAATTGCAATTTCGCAACACAAATAACCCAGCTCTGCGAGAGTTTGTCAATTTATGGTGAATGCTGTTAGGAATGCATGCAGATCACTTGTTGTTTCATTCAAGATTTGCATATTCTTTTAGATGCGAAGCAGCTCTTTGACTCACGTGTGTAACACCGCACGTTACGTGCGTCCGTACGACTGCGCCGCAACGCGTTCCCCTCGCCGTAGGTGTTGGAGCGTTGCCAAGTAGGTCACGCCACAGCTTTGCATTGACGTCACGCTCCCCTCGCACGCTTCCCTCGCAGGTGCGCGCTAACGTCACTCTCTCCTTCACCCGCAGCATGCCCGCCGTAGCGCCCGCAGCTGCCGGCTGCTCCGCCCGCTCGAAACACCTCTGAACGTGTCACTTCTCTCGCTTCTCCCGTGGTAGTCAAGGCGAAACGCGCGCCTGCATCGGTCCAGCGCCCGTGTCTCGACTCTGAAGAAACAACGACTACGAAGTCTTGCCAAACGCTTTAATGAAACTTACACGAAACCCAACCCGCCTCCCGTGTCTTTGCGTTTCAAACAAACGTTTACTCGAGTAAACGCTACACCGAGTTTCGCTTCAAACCGTTCTTCCAGCACCCGCGTCGACGCCCGTTTCGACCGGGTGAACGCCGCGCGCACCGCTGCTGCTTCCCATCCCATCAGGGTTCCCTTCGGGGAGATGGTCCAAGTTTTTTTCTGTCCGCTTTCAATTCCCACAGCGTAGGGCTACAAATGAGTGCTATCTGGTTGGTCTCCCCACCTTCCCTTTGTCTTTTTTTATCCCTCTCTGTCTACATCTGTGTACCTCTGTAGTTTCAGAAGTATATCATTCGCGTTCACCAAGAGTCATGCACTTGAGAAAAGTAGAGCTCAGTGGTAAATTTCGTTCATACTTTCATGTTTCAAAATTGGCGACTTGATGTCGTGCATGAAAACTGATAACGCAGCTCGTGGCGTGCACGTTACTGGTAGGGCTGTAAACCACCAAATTTCTACAAGTACGTGATCTTCAAGAGCGAGCTTCCAAATGATCACACAAGCCCAAGGGTGTAATTCTTCACCACTGATTTGAACAGCATGCACAGTTCTTAGCACGCACCATAATGCCTGATGAAATGAGACGCTTCGATCAGCTACATAACCTGAAGATAGAGGTACTTACATTTGCGACGTCAAAAGTGTTACACCATTCATTCTTGGTTAAGAGCAGTGAGCTTGCTCTTGTATGAATGTAAGTTCATAACCTCCCACTCTATGGCTGTAATACAGAAACACATGAGTGCGAAAGAACCCTTTTTGTGGAACTAAATGGGAGAGAAAGAGAGAAGCTCTTTAACAAAAACTACAGATATCTCCTGAGGCTTACGTACATATGCCACTATGCAAAAGCATGGCACAACATGCAGGAAACGAATATCTTATCAAAACCAGTGTCTCCGAAAAGTTAAGATGCGATCGTATACAGGGCACACAAGTGGCAGTAGTTTATGACCCACGTACATATTCTGTCTACCTTAACGTGTGAGCTCTCAGACACATTTAATGTGGTCCTCAAAGGGGTCATGAACCACTATTCCAAGTAATGATATAAAGACGTCATTCTTGGAGTTTACTGCCTCCCGAATCGATTGCCGCAAAAATTTCTTGAATCCGTCAAGAAGGAGCGGAGTTACGGTGGTCTGGCGCACGCTCTCAGCGCTTTCTCTCTTTTCTCATCACGACGAGCGCACTAGAAGCTACACAGGGAAGGATGACACGGGGGAAAGAAGTTACGTCAGCGTTCGTCATAAAACGCAATCGCTCTCCCGCTGTGGTTCACGTGCGCAAGTGTGGCTGCCGTGTAAAGTTAGCAGACTGAGGAGTGCGGAGCTGGCAAGTGGCGGCACCTCGTGGCAAGAAGCGCATCTGATCCAAACGCCGCTCTCGATTTATATCGGCTATCAGCACTGAGAATGCTATGTCTTTTGCGACGCGGAAAAATAGATACGCGACGTCAACTGGTAGACGCGCCACCCACCGACGACAGTGAGAACCGGACTCTGTTTGCAGAGAGGGACTTGAGAAAACAGCAACTTCGCGCTCCACTTGTAGCCTTTACGCGGCGCGCACGCCTGCAATATTTGACTGAGAAGTTGACAGCCGTGTCAGCTTTCCGCAGGATGTGTTTTAGATGCGAAGCATCTTATAGCGGAGTTCAAACTGGTGGTGAGGTGGTTGTGTGCGGCGTGACCACCCTGCTGCGCATGCGCAAGCCCTCCCCACACACCTCCTCTCCCCCTCTCCACTCACCAACTCACCTCCACCTCTCCACTACCCCTCTCCACTCCTCCTCTGAAACGCGGGCTAGACATGCCGAAATTCTCTCCTGCGCAACGCCGCGATGAGCGCCAGCGCATGCGCGTCCCCTCCCCCTCTCTCTCCTCTCCTACGCTGCCGCCCTCTTGCGCGCCTGCCGACCGCGTTCCCCGCTCGCCCTGTGAGAATTAACGGCCAGGCTAGAGGGAAGACACGACGCGCGTAGCGTTCCTCTTCGCGTTCCACGACGCGAGGTCGATAGCATGTCCGAGGTTGGTAGTATGCCGAACGAACGCCAACGGAACGCGGTCGTGCAAGTGCTCCGGCGTCGCATCGCCTCATGGTCCCCTTTAGCGGGAGATGGAGTAATTTTTTGTAGCGTTAGCTACACTGGCCTAGCCGAGCCAGCTTCGCGTGGATCCTGAAGAGCCGTGCTGCGCATGCGCGAGGATCAGTGATGTCACGCACCGGAGCCGGCAGCTCCCGCGCACTCCGCCGCTGCCGCGCGCGACTCGCCGCCGCCGCTCTGCGCTTTCCAGAGGAGTGACGTCGTAGCCTTGGCAGACGTATTGGCGCCGGCGCGTGCGCAGCTATTCGCCTTCGCTGTGCAGTCGCCGTCTAACACTGCGCTGGAGCCGCTCGTTAGCGCCTCTGACTGGCGTCAGAGGCGCTAGCAGTAGCCAGCATTAGCCTGAATGCTGGCTACTGCTGGCCAGCAGTAGCCAGCATTCTCTGGCTACTTCCCAAGCATATTCGTCTCTGTGAGGTGATGGTTTTCCTATAGAAATACATAGGGCTTCATAGGAAATACATGGGAAACACTTGAAGGAAAGAAGATGAATCTTAAGGGCTCGTTTTCTTTGTTAGACACAATATTAATGAGAACTAACAGACAATAACGCCAAGGAAAGTATAGGGGGTGTTATCTGTAGTATTTAGAATATAAATGTGAAGAAAGTAAAGTGGACGAAAAGATAACTTGCCACCGGCAGGGACCGGTGGCAAGTTATCTTTTCGTCCACTTTACTTTCTTCACATTTATATCCTAAATACTACAGATAACACCCCCTATACTTTCCTTGGCGTTATTGTCTGTTAGTTCTCATTAATGGGAAACACTTAGTGGTTTATAGTGAGCAACAACTCGAACCCATGACTTGCCAAACGTGCCAGGGCATGAACCCCCATCTTTCTGAGCGTATGCGCGGTACTGAACCCTTGACCTACCATGTTTACAGAGCTCAAATCCCGAACTTCCTATGTGTGCACAATACGGAACCCATGATCAACTTTCGAAATATGTATATTGCAACTAGAACCCCAAACTTTATAGGTGCGTAGGACATTGAACCCATGACTTCGTAAGTAAAACCCGTGGTTAATAGTAAATGTGTTGGGTCTTGAACACAAAACCATCGAAACATTTAGTGCGTCAAAACCTTGACCTGCAAGGTATACAGAAACTTCAGCCGCAACCTTACAAGTTTGCAGTGTACCGAATCCTTGACATCCGAAGCATATACGCACCCGAACACCAAACCTTCAAAACATGTAGGGTATAGATCCCCTCGAGCTGAACATATTGAACCCTTGACCTTTGAAGTATACAGGAACCTGAACACTAAATATTCCAGTGTGTACGGCATCGACCACCTGACCTCCGAATTATAGGGAGACTCGAACCTCCGAACATTACAAACATGTCTGTGTATTGAATCCTCGACCGTCACAGCATGTAGTCAATTGTGCCCTTGACTCTTAAAGTACCCAGGCACCCAAACTCCGAACTTTCCATAGTGTATAGTACCAAACGCTCCACCTCGGAACCTTTCAAGCATGCAGGTCAAGAGTATCAAACCCATGACCTCTGAAGTAAAACCCATAACATATTATACCAAGTGTGTTATAACTCGAACTATCTACCGTCTGAGTGCGTGGTCTATCCAACCCTTGACAGCTGCGTATGCAGGCACTGTAACACCGAACCTTTTAAGTGTGTAGTGTAGGGTATCAAAATGTTGCACCCGAAGTAGAAGGGACCTTTATGAACCCCAAAACTTCCAACTGAAGAGGCTACGAAGCCCTTGCTGACATGTGCTTCATAAATTGAAGATGTCATGACAATCAGCAACATATTTGTACAGATTGAGCATGGGACAAGATAAATCACATTATATACCATCATATCATGCGTCACGGTTGCAACGAAGCAATTGTTTCTGGGAATTGCCCATTATACAGCTGTAATTAATGGTTTGCAATGTAAGTGGTGTCTTGGCTCTGAACTGTTCTTGCCACGCATTAACTGGTGTTTCACTACAGTTTTTTTTTTGTTTACAGGTATTTACGTATTCTATTCATTGTAGTTCACCTGTCATACTATGACGTCGATAAATTGAACGGGATCATCAACGCGAAAAAAGCTGCTTGTTGCACGACAGCGCGTAGCTATTACAAGCCACGGCCACTCGGCGATGCCGTAGGAACACCAATTAAGTATACGGCGCGTGAGTAGCATATCGAATACTGCTTAATGTGTAAGTACGCGCACAAACTATTTAGGTAAGAGCGTGTACGCTTGACGCGTACGCGCTTTTGACGCAGTAACTTTTACTCTCTCACTCTTCAAGCATTTAGCTTTCATGAGAATGCGAAGACTGCGCCCTGGAACGACCCCGCGACTTTCGGGTCAGCAGCCTAGCCCCGTAACCATTGTACCACCGAGCCGGACCAGACAATAAAGTGCTATTCCCACTTAAAATAAATGCACCTGGCTGCGGTGAACAATTGACACTTTAACAATATGTCCCAAACTTCAGAAAACCTTAAGCGTAAAATGGAAGCCTGATCAATTGAGTTTTATTACCTATGCTCACTTAACATTGCGCTTTAGACGTTAACAATATAAAAGGGTAGTGACTGTACATCCACATTGCGCCTTTTTGTCCATTGGTATTCGAATAGGCCGCGCTACTTGTGCAATCCCAACTTGCAGTCGTGTCGCTCTACCTGTCGACACGAACGGCAACCTGTAAGAGGTGTTTCTTTACACCGCCGCCTGATGTGGCTATTGTGCAACCGCTAGCCACTAGCGGTGGTCTGTATGTTCCTGCGACTTCACATGCAATTGTATTGGCATCTTGAATTGGGCTGGTCGGTACATACTAATTTTGGAGGAGGAAACAGCGCTAGAACACGACGAAGACGAGAGGACACACACACGGGGCTCACTAACAACCAATAAAGTATGGTTGCAAATGCAATAAAATACTGTTGTTAGTGAGCGCCGTGATTGTGTACTCTCGTCTTCGTCCTGTTGTAGCGTTGTTTCTACGTTCATATGTGAAGCCTTTAACACCTTCATTCAGTATCTAATATAGTACATCCAATGCACTAGTTTTCCTCTTGTTGAGCAGCTTCGACAGTTCAGTGAATTATGTTTGATCTGTTGATGTGGACACATTCATGTTCCGTCGCATCTTTATTACTTTGTGATTAGAGAGAGCTACAGATGTAGTGCACACGGGGGATTATGATGACCACGTCGATTATGATTACTTGCTTTAATATTTCACTTTCGAACGTTAACTGATGTTATTTCAGAAATTCAGCAAAAGTTACAGTCATGCTCTTCCCATGTAAACAATTGCATGCGACTTGGTTACGTCAGAATCATGTGTAAAGCTGGCGAGTTATTCTTAGGTTGTTCGAGGGGCCAAGAGGGGATTTTTTGGAAATTTTGTGAAACGAATGGCTATCTCGTAGCCACTGTGCTTGTAGCCTAGTCATCCATGTCGTTCTATGAAATGCGACCGACATATTGCAATGTTGTCAACTATTCAATATCACTTTATTAACTGTAATGCAAGTTAGGTAGCAATAATTGGGCGCATTATATGAATTAAGATACACATACCTAGCCAAGCCGACTTTGCGGCCTTTTGTCTGCGGCCCTGTAATGCGTACCTCATATACATACGGAATTAATTTCAAAGTTCGATACCTTTTTAGTTTTCGCTCACCGGAATTGTCGGCATACAATTAATCATAATTTCTGGGGTCTTCCGTGCCAAAACCACAATATGTATATAAGGCGTGCCATAAGTGGAGTGCTCCGAAAATGTCGACCATCTAGTCTGCTTTCACGTGCACTGACATCGCACAGTACACGGGTCTCTAGCGTATCGCTTCAAGGCACACGCACCCGATCGCTGCTTGAAATTTGTAGTGTCTTAAAAAGGCGCGAGTGGTTAATTTTGTTTGCGCACTCTTAAGACCAATAAAGGCAAATCGATAAACTTACTTTTGTCTTGTTTTTTTTTTTTTTTTGCTCTAAAAAATAGGCAGACCCCACGTATCCTGGCCATCAATTTCATGCGAAGCAGTGAGCGAGTAGCAGCCTACGCCGGTTTTTTTTTTTTTTCATTTGAGCCACGTGTTACAACGTGAATCGACGTCTTTGGGTAAATTAAGTAGTTGAGCACAATCGTGCGCGTATCACGCAGGGCGAGTTCATTAGTGGGAAGATAATTCAAGATCGCAGAGACACCATTATCGCAGAGACACCAGTTTTATCGCCACGAAGCGCACGACACGGTGTAATGTTGTTCTAATCATAAGTAACCGATGTAGACGCATTCGCGCGACTCTTGACTCTTCCTTGAGGAGTCGTAACTGTACAAATGTAATATTTATTACATTGATATAGAATCGGCCAGCCAACACTGCAACCATAAGTACACTAGTCCTGACATGACGCTTGTATAGGGCCTTTAACTTATGCAGTTCGAAGCTCTGGCGTGAGTAGGTGGAGAATACTTGAATGGCATGCAGAATTCCTACGTTCGATTCCGACGTGTGCCATGATCTTTATTGTTTGGCTTTGTAGGGATATTTCCCCCGTCGACAACGCCGCCGACGCCGACACCACATTTTCTGAGACACGGACTCATTCACACTGTCGCGTTGAGACTTTCGAAGTCTTGGTGGCACATACCCGCATACCACTCGCAGCGATATGCGCGTGTGTGCCACACGTGATTGGTGAAAGGATTTCATGACGTACGCGACAAAGAAATCGCGTTATTCATGTCGTAATGTGCGAATCGTATTTGTCATGTGCTCACGTCTTTCTATGCCAGTTTCGGTGCACACCAAGTTAGGGAGACGACCAGGAGAGCCCGCAGACGTAGGAAGTTGGAATGATTGATCGATAAATAGAAACGATAAAAGTGCCTTCGGCCCGCTAAGAAATGCTTTGCATTTAAGAACTCATAACTTCAAGTGGTTGTTTTGAGCTGGTACATTAAAAATCTCCTTTTAGATTTCGTAACTCGAAACTCGGTGGCAACTGCTACGTATTCCGCGCTCATTGGTCGCACAAACTCGTCGTATTGTTGTGATTTCTCAAGCAGCCTTCTTAAAAGACGACAAATACTTAATTTTTGTTCTAATTTTCAATGCAGTCAAAGTGCATGTAAAGGCTGATTGGATGTATTCACAGTAACTCCCGTTTTTGGATAATGCAACTTGTTTTTTAGTTAGTGAACACTAGTTCTATGTCTGGCCTTCCACGAAAAGCTTGAAGAACAACTAATATTATTCAATTTGTTACTTGTACATTATTTCATTTTCATCTGCCAGCATTTCGTTTTCTCAAACTCAGAATATCTGCTAGTGACACCTCAAATGGGATCGCACATATTTTATAACATCCCGTCGTTTGACAGTGGTGTGTGTTTCAATAAGAACAGCGTGCCCCTAGATCACATAACTGTTAACTATTACGCTACTTACGCCGGTCTTTAAGGTAGGAATAAATATCAGCTATAAGTCTGAAACACTGGTAAAGCACATACAAAACTTCAGTTGCAATTACATAGCGCCTCACAGCGGCTTCCCACAAAATATGAAGGTGCGTATATTAGCGTCAAAGTTAGCATAAATATCTCTTTCAGGCGGCAATTATGAATGACCGTCTACAATTGTGTCAAATTCACACAACCAATTTCAAAGCACTGTATATTACATTTCAAGAAACAAAATGAAGTCATATGTTGTATTGTGCGAGTGTAAGTAATGATTCGTTATTAGCATGTGAATATAAATATTTAATTATTCTGCAGTCAGGCATTTCCTTTTTTTGATAAAAAAGCATAAAATTTAAGGCTCGCAATGTATGTGCGTTTCGTGTTTAGTTGTATTCATATTGAGCAAAGAAAAAATAATACTTTGACGTTGGTCCTCGAACACGTCACGTCGAACGACCCGTCAAGCCTTCAGCATACTGATCTACAGCAGTCAGGCGCAGCACAGTCAGGTTAAGGCAAGACCCGGTGGTAATACAGAAGGTTCAATTCATTTGCACTACTATGGTCGGGAATTATAATACGACAACGGGGGAAAACCACGGCGGAGCATTTTCTGCCGAAACATGCTGATTGATGAGGCTGCCGCGTTGCTCGGCTGCGAGCACGCAATTGTGGTTCGTGCCAAATAGAAATGCTCAAAAACTACATGTCCTCTTATGCAGGATGCCCCGTGAGTTAAATAACTGATAACATGTAATTTTGTTGCAGAAGCCTCCTTGTGTGTTATTTCTTTGTCTCCGTTAGTGTAGGGCTAACAATAGTCCAAATCAAACATGTAATTTATTGCCTAAAAGTGCAAATGAATTACAGTGTCCTTGCAGATCAAAAAATGCCATTACGCAACTATTAGAGATGTCACTGCTGTAGCTCCAGTAGTGGCATCAATAATAACTGTTTAACTGCGCTGCAAGTAATGAATTACCTGACATACGCCGCGCGCAAGTGCGATTCAAACGAAGCCGCCGGCATCGACTTGTATGAACCACTTGTTTCTCTGCTCCACCTATTGACCGGGACAGTAAGTTATTCATCGAGTTTCTTCGTATCCGCGTGAGATGTGGCGACAGTGCTACGCCTTCCCACCGGCAGTGATGCCAACGCCAGGGATTTTTCCATATATCTGAGACTTCCATATCTCTTTCAGGGATCTTGCGTCTGTTTACTTAATCTAGGGGGTTTTGTAGGGCTCTGGATGCATTAGATTACGCGGCTTATTGACAGGCGCTATTGAGTAATCACGTGTTTTCAACTACAAAGTCTATAAAAACGATAATTTTCGCTATGTGCTGTTTTTATTTATGAGAGCTTTGGTGTTCTGTAGGGCCGAATGAAGGCTATATGAATTAAATTTTGTTACCGTGAGCCTTCAAAATAGACGCGTGTATCATCACGAGCGCAGTGAGCGATTGCTGCTTTGCGAAACAAGCAGCAATTTCGCCTTCTAGTACACAGGAAAACGTGTCTAGTTCACGCTCGCCACGTGCATTCACCATGTAAAAATTGTTCCATGTCAAATAATTTCTGGACCAGGAGACTTCGATAGAAACAGAGCTATAGTAGAACTGACAATTGGGTCAATTGGTACGTATTCATTATTATCGCACATTAAATTCGTATGTGAATTCCCAACTCGAAATCAGCTTTCCAGCCTAGCTTTCAGCTTTAAACGGCTCTTCACGCTGGAAATTTCTAGCAGCAAACCTTTACTATAGGTATGTCGATTATGTGTGTGTGTGTGTGCGTGTGTGAGACCGGGCGACTGAATATAATAAAAAGCGAAATAGAGCAGGATGAGGATGGGGCCGGATATCACTATCGCGTTCAACTCTTAAAGCAGGAGTGCGCTGTAGTTTGGTGGCTCGCTTGGTGGCTCGAAGAGAGCGGCCACGCGTGCCGCGTTCCCTCTAACAGTGGCCGCGACTGTACATACACTTGCTAACGACACTCGAGCAGCAGATTTGAGTACTGGCATGTCTGCGACAGTGTAATTTTTGTTCGTGGAGGAAGCTCAACTGCTTCCTCCACTTGAAGAGGCTTCCCTGCGTGAAGCAGAATGAAAATTGTATACTGCAACCAGTTCCACACAATGTTAGACTGGCAACGCTTTCAGAAATATATTGCTGAAAGGTTGTCAATTTTGCATTGCACAAATATCTAAGGAAACTGTATTGTAGGTACGAATAAAACCACTCTAATACCACATTTAGGACTTCTTCAGTATGAAATAAACTTCTCAGGCGTCCCGCTTACGCTGACTCGGGTGGAGAGCATGCCAAAATATGATCAAAAAAAGGATACAGCGCGTGCAAGCGCAATGATTCGTTTAGAACAAGGGTATGTGCTGGCACCTTCCGAATACCATAAAAACAAATACTAAAACCGCTTTCTAGATTAAACACGCGGTCGCACTAAAAGTCTGAAAATAATCGATTCAGTGGCTTTATTCTAAAAAAATTAGAACATGACGAAGAAAAAAGTGGGACATAGGAGTCCCACTGCCCCAGAAAGGGTTAAAAAATCGACCAAGATGCCCCGCAAACACCTAAGTGTAGAATACTGGTATTGTTCGCCACCTACAGTATTCATCGCTTTCGTTTTAAATAACCACTCCACACTTATGCATTCGAATCACGGCGCTCTCTTATTTACGGGTTGAGCCTAGAGGAGCGCCAAAAGCGATCAAGAGGGGCGCATTGACAAAGTGCGAACACGCCTCCCTTCGCAAAGGTCTCGGAAAGGGAGGCGCGATGGATGCACGAGAACTCGCGAAACGCAACAGCTGGCTCCCTCTGGGACATTTATATCGGGAAAGAGGACGAAGAGGAGGAACATCGGAGGCGGAGTGGCATGCTGAAAGGAAGGAGAAGAACGTCACTGCTTCGCCCGATACTCACTGGGAGGCGATGGCGTCGGTCTCGCGCTGGAACACGAGTTCCTCTCCACCGCGCTCTAGGCTACGAGTTGCATCCTCTTCCTCATTCTTTCGGATAACTGAGGGCTTAATTCCCCACTTCCTTCGCACTCTCGGCTCATCTCTCTATCGGACTCCGGTCGCGTCGTCTGCTTTTCTCTCCTCCGCTGAATCCCCAGACCACTCACTCTCCCCAGGGGTTACCCAGGGACGCCCGGGACCGGATGGCCGCTGATAGAAAAGCGCCAACGTCCGAGCGAGCGATTCCACTTCGTGCTCAGACGCGAAGCGGTCGTGTTGTCCTCTCCAAAGTGCGCGCCTACGCCCGCTGCTCTTTTCAAGCCCGCGTCCTAGACGCATGCGCTCGCACCCAACTGTGCAATGTCGTTGTCGTCTCCTTCTAGTGCGATAGCCGAAGGATAGGACGATATCACTTGCCTGTCGCTTTGTTGTAGCTTGTTAGCTCTTCATCGTCTGCTGCGTCTGCACCGTTTCGGTCATTGTCCCCGTGCGAAAGTGAAACCGTGGTTGGAAACACCTTGGACTCGGCTGACAGCGCGTCGCTTTGCAACTGTACGCACTGCATCGCCGTGACAATTGCTTGAAAGCGAATCCTCACAGATACCTGCAAACGGTAAGCATCGATTCACAATCGCTCATTAATATTCCCAATATCTAAACCGATTTTGCGGGCGCGGGTTTCTGCAAGAGGATCACTAGTGGAAAAATAATTATCGCATGACGAGGAGGTATGAAATTTATATTTTTTGAAGAAATAGCCTGGCTTCATGCACCAGTACAATAGAAGCTTCTTTGCTGGGCTGTGTAGAAGCTAGTCGTTTGCCTTTGTATAGAGCGAATCCACTGGGCAGTGCAAGATATCTTAGCACTAAAACGATAGCTAACTCCAGGGTGTTCGTCTCCAACGGGCACCAAAATGTTTTTAGTAAAATAAAGATCCCTCTAGTTTCATTGCAGTTTGTGCAGTGGTTGAGGATTCGTATTTGCGCAATCCATTTTCATGATTGATTTAATGCTGTCTGAACAATACTTGCATATTGTAGCACTGTGCTACGGCCGTAAAGCTAACAGGTGCGCACGTTTGCAGCTACTTGGGCAGTGCGCGATGTCACCATATACCAGCTTTCATATCGACATCGCCGTGTCTACTTCAATCATTTCGTCGTGTAATGCTGCTGCACTTTTATGGCCTACGGAATTAGATGTATTTCAAAATGGCGTGTGACGAAACACTCTTATTATTCTGCTTTGCCTACCGCTGGCAGTTCTCTACTTTCCAGAGTGTTTCACAAGTTCGCTAGGCAAAAGGCTTTTAACCAATAATAAACAGCGAAAAATGAAGCGCTTGATAATGCAGTCTGGTGAAAATAGTGGCGATCGATGACGGACTGATTGCAACATTCATTGGCGCATGTCTATGTCGACATCTGACGCATGCATAGCTTTGTAGGCAGGCTTGCGCTTTCAGGGATACTGTTTTATCTTCGAGTTGACGCTGCATCGCGCATTCAAACTGGGATCTATATAAGTACCCATTGTACCACGTTGTAAAATTGCAAGTAGGGGAAGCACAGCAACTCATAAAACTTAAATCCTGCTTGCTTAGACAGCAATGTCCCAACCATAGCACGACGCGGCGGCTCGGCCATCTCTAACGCGTCTCTTTTTTTTAATATCGTAGTTGTGCTTTTTCTTTAATTTCGAAATCGGACCACGGATTATCGAGAGCCGCGTAGTCTGGTCGGACTGCGCTGGTGACGCAAGCAGGATATAAATGGATGCTGAGCCTGGATTAGTAGCGATTTACCAACCTCGGGCGCTAAACATTAAAAGGCTACGAGAGTACTTGCTCAGTAGTATCTTACGTAATGGAATTGCAAATAGGGGATGGTCGAAGCAAAAAATGCAGTACGTGAACTATTGTTGAAGGTGTTGCCTAGGCCGCTGAGGGCTAAGCTTCTGAAGGTTCATTTACTCTTGCGACTGGCACAGGTCACGCAACCAAGTTCGCCGCAAGTGGCTACGAGTGGCCGAATTGTACGAAAGCGACTGCTTTGGCTCGGTCGCTCGCTGCTCGAGTTTTCAGTCAGGTGATTGCAGTCGCAAGCCTCTGAACCAATCATAAACGCAGGAACATAACGTCATGTTATCCTACGAGGAAATGTTAGTGCGAGGAGTCGCCAATCTCGTGTGGCATCGGGTCGGTCAAACTATCATCTCGCCTTGTTTGGCTCCTTGGTCGCCAGTCGCAAATATTCGCGCGACCACTGTTAGTCGCAAGTGTCAATGATCCTTGCAATTCCTAAATCAGTTGTACAGTAGCCCAGATATGTCTGGTAACAACGCTCTGGTAAAACAACACCTGGAGAAAAGTAAGATATGTCAATCCGTTTAGTGCGGTACGTCGAACGTATAAAATATTTTGGATGGGTCACTTCGATGCACACGCGGGATAAAAGTACCGTGCAAATATTGTACAAGAAATTCTTTCAAGATAAATGCAGCTCTCTTAATGTTCGGAGTCCCACAGCGGTGACGGGAGCTCGTGGTGTATGGTACGAACTTTTAGTAATGGCAATGATGAGTTTCGCTTTTAGCTATAGCTCGTGCATGATAGAAATCATGTTGATATCTTGTCTACCACTTTTTTATGTGACAGCTTAGGGATTACTTTGATTTCGGGAAGGCTATCAGTCGTAATTGGTGCATTATGGCGACAGGCCGAACTAATCAGAACGCTTCGAAGGTCTCCTCACGTTATGCCTTTCAGTTCTGACATGCAATAGTTTCATAAACTGAACATATAGATTCGAACTCGCCTTCTAGCAGTAATGCGCTAAATAGAAAATTGAAGAGCAGAAAGCCTACCATTTGTGCCGTCTATCATAGCGTAGATTACGAACTAGCCCGAACCAAAGCTCTGCTACCACATTTACATCCATAGGTTCCTACTAGCTTCTACTACTATTCTGGAATGTCACAATGGGTCCCTAATCAGACTCGCATGGTGATCAAAAGTCGGGGAAAGTGTCCGTCTTGTTACGAACAGTGAGCATCTGGGGTTGCCCTGACGAAAACAATGCTGCAGAATTCAGAGCTTGCTCCCGAGCAATATCGATGCTGGAACATTGGCAACTGGCGTAACTCTTTGGGCAGGTAAATGTGAATCTAGCTTTGGGCGCTTACGAGTCCAAGTGACCGTATCTCACCATGAAACGGAGGCCGTGAAATGAAGCAGCACATGCGGAAGGAATATAGCTGATTCCGGAAGCTTACTCAGAGCTAGGCTTAAAGTTCTGTATGAAGAGACAATATAGGCGACAACTGATGTCCTAGTTCGATCTACTCCTGTAGGTAAGCTCCGTTAGCAGGCCGTAATACACGCTAACGTGAGAGCAGTGCAATCAATATAGACGTAATTTTTCTTGCGTATGCGTGGGTGTCTGATGACTTTCCACTTATTTTCATATTTTGTTCTCAATGACGTCGTGATTCTGGTCTGGCCTACTGCACTGCAAATTCAAACAAGCCAGAAGTTGCAGCAGAAGATGGAGTTTAGAATGGGGTAACGAAAGCTTTACGCTTCCGTTTGTTGCCACTGCGCATGCGTAATACGCTAACCTCTTGGGCTACGCACGTTATTTTTCAAAAATAGCGTCGGCACCGAAGCAATGCAAGACGTACGAACCCAACCCTGAAACAGTCTAATATTGATAAGCACAGGTTATTGATAAGCATGGTTCGACGCTCGTCGCCTTCGCAATAAAAATGCTGTCGACTACGAATGAAGGTTAGCTGGCGTTTTTAAATGAAGACTTAGCAAGGCACAAAATAGGAATGCCTCCTAATGGAGGGAACTGCTATAAGGACGCAGAAAAATGAACACTTAGACATTGTTTCCGGCTCAGCACGAAGAAAAATTAGTGGAAGTATCCTTCAAAAATTATAGAAATTTTTCAGCAAGAAGCCTCGATGCGTAGATTACGGGCTTAGCAGGTGGATACTAATCACCACAAACTTCATTGTCTCACCTGTGCGCCCATTGCCACACAATTTATATATGCTAAAAGCTTTGATGTCCCCAGGCAGTGAGTGACATTAAAATAAGTATTGCTCGACGTTAATAAACACTTTTGTAAGCACAAGAATACTTCACTTTCTGTGTCATAGATATGAAGGAGTTGCTGGTGTCGTAGTTAAAGAACGTTGTTCGTGAGCTACAATGCATTGGGCCATACCTTTTTGTTTAAGAAATATGCATTACAAGAAAATAAGCAATCCCTGCCACATTACAATGCACCAGAGATAAGGAGGTGGTTAGTGGCTAGGATACTTCAGTAGTCAGCCAGGAAAAGGTCACATTCACGAAGAAATAATGCTCCAGCCAAAATTCTGCTCTTTTGCCTAGACCACTAGTCGATCGTCCAACTTCCATAAGCGTATACACATCCATTTAGGGCAAAAGCAAGATATCAACACAGGACTGCATCAGAAATTCTTATATGTATGAAAAGATGATGAAGGCAAGAAAAGAATTCGAAATATATAACGTCATTGCTACGCACAAGCCCAGTAGTTTGGTGCCATGGTGTGTAGCGTACTGTTCCTCACTCTTCTCAGCTCTAATGCAATATTCGAACCTCTGCTATGGACTATATTAGCAGTGGGGAACTAGGTTTTCTCACAAGTGTCGAGCAAGATTGGACGTGTTTGCTATCCGTAGTTATCCTAATATGAATAGTCGGCATCATGTAGTACTTTTTATCTAGCTCAACAGGTATTTGCTCGGTATTTCAAGATTGCTCCATGTCCTTACCTTGTCTTGGCGCAAATCTCCCTTTCTGACCTCTGCTTTTCTCTCTGACATTCTCTGCAGGACACCCGACTCTGTGCCAGGGCAGCTCTTAATAAATCTACTCTTCTAAGCCCGGTATTGACACCGCCCTCATTCTCAAGCTCAGCACCGACACATAATTGTCATGCCGAGCACGGGCCAAATACCGTTACTCTCAGTGCTCCAGCCTCCGAACGAGGACACGCACAACAACCACCACCACCCGGCCAGAGACCAATACCGCGTCGTTGTTCTCGGAGCAGCTCGAGTGGGGAAGACGGCCATCGTGCACCAGTTCCTGTACGACGAGTTCCCCGTTGACTACGTAGCTACAGTTGAAGAGGTGAGTCCACATAATGGCACTCTTAAGGCTTACTGTACAAGCACACATGTGAAAGCACCAGGCAAAAAGCACAGACACATCAACGAAGACAGACAGACAGACAGACAGACAGACAGACAGACAGACAGACAGACAGACAGACAGACAGACAGACAGACAGACAGACAGACAGACAGACAGACAGACAGACAGACAGACAGACAGACAGACAGACAGACAGACAGACAGACAGAATAGTAGGCGACATTCGCGATCATTGAGCTATATTTAGGAAATATAAGGCAATATAGATATATCAGCCACAGTATAGTCAGTGTGCGAGGAAGTGCAACCAGGACACCGGTCAGCGCTATTCACAAATCGTGCTCTATGATTGTGCGTGTTTGGAGGGTGGATGTGCACTGCTATGTGACCCCCATTAGTACACAAGTATTATGTAACTGATTTATATGTAACCAATAAACTAAAACAGAAACTAAAAAAACTAACTATGCGTTAACGCTAGCGCATAAAGAAACAACGAAGAGCAATGCGAGACAACCCAAACTATTATTTCGTTTGCTTTCTTCTCTGTCGTGCGCAGTTCCACACGGGAGAATACGAAATTAACGGGGCCTCTCTCACTCTGGATATCGTGGACACCAGTGGCAGCTACCCGTTTCCAGCCATGAGGAGGCTGGCCATCACCACGGCCGACGCGTTCGTGCTCGTCTACGCCATCGACGACCCGGAGTCGTTCGAAGAGGCACGCCGCATCCACGACCAGATCGTCGAGCTGCACTCGGCCAAGGCTCCCGTGGTCGTGGTGGGCAACAAGTGTGACCTGCCCGCAGCGATGCGCCGTGTCAGAAGAGAAGTTGCCGAGACCATCATCTCCATCGACTGGGAGAACGGTTTCGTAGAATCTTCAGCCAAAGACAACATCAACGTGTTTGCCGTCTTTAAAGAACTCCTGGTCCAGGCCAAGATCCCGTACGACCTGAACCCTACCGTGGTGAACAAGAGGCGTCGCTCGCTGCCCGTCTACCCGACAAGCCCGAGCATCAAGGACAAGACGCTGCTCAAGAGAAACAGCTGCGCGGTTTCATAGCTGCATGAAAAGTGTCGCTAGTGTCTTATTCTCATGAACTCGTATTCCTGCCTCGCGCTCGCCTACACTGCCAGTGACTGTTGTTTAGGTCCTAGCGAAGTTGTCGGAAACTCAGTGAATGAGCTCACGATGAAGTGGGCTCCGGTTGTTCATGATCAAGGTGAACGCGTTTCCGGAGACAAAGGTCAATGCACTACTGCCCGCCTTCACAATGATGAACCTGCCTGAACGCCGTATTAGTAGCATATGGAACAACTTTGGATACAGTGTGTCAAACAAGCGCAGGAAGCTCTCCGTTCTCTTGTAATACAACATACTCTGCGAAGAAAGATCAGCGCATCGACGTATGCAAGTAGAAGTGACATGATTCCGACAGCTTTCTCTCGATAAATAATGATTCGAGAAAGCCGACGTTTCAAGCTGTTACCGAAACGTACAAAGTTGAGAGTAAACAAAGAACAAGCCACCTTACGTAGGCACGAAAGTGCAGATAGAGCCATGACTTAGATGTATCCTTGCCATGTATTCCAACAATGGCGCATTAACATCGACACATCTTTTGTGTGCCCCCTTCCACTCCACTACGTTTCTTCTTTCGCCATAAACATTGAAACTCAGATTACAGTCGCGCCGAGCCTGGTCTCAAGGTTGTGAACCGCGCTATAGTATGTTAGTGCGAGAACAGCTTGCCGTGTGATGTCTGCTCGGTCGAACTATGACCCCCACCAGCACTGTTACGCATAACCGCAAAGAACGTGTGCATTTCCGACAGCGCGCACTCTGTCAGAGTGCCCCAACTGCGGCAAACTAGTCTTGTATCAGTAATAATAAAGCGCGTCAGTAAGTTTAAAACGAAAAACAGCGTATTCCTGATGAATGCCTGGTCGGCATAGAACGACCACTCCTTGAGATGTAGCACGTAAAACAAAAGGCTAACTTCCAGGTGTCGTTAGGAAGGATAGTCAGCCTGCTGGTTTAGATATCATTCTAATCAGCGCTTGAACGAAATGAATGAAGAATATGAAGGAGCAAGTTGCAAGGCTTTGTTACGGAAATTCAGGCGCCCGTGTTTATGAATTTCATACAAGCGTACGGTCGAAAAAAAACGAATGAAGATTTTTATTCACACAGATGCGACATAGTATTGAACATTTGCACGCTTCATCGCCAAAGCTTTTGTGCTTCACGAAGCGAGCTAATGTACCATTTTCTATTAAACATCATATGGCAACCTCCAACTTGATATTGGTATGATTTTGCAGCTGATCATCCTGTAAGAGCAGAGTAAAGTAAAGACCATGAACACTTTTCCGTGTTTAGCAAGACTGGTACGGAAAAACTCGGATTGTAGTGTTAGACGTTGAGGAAAACTCTTATTCGTAGATCATTTAGATTTGTCTGGTATATGCATGAACCCACAATCAAATACCACTCTAATCCAAACAACTACCCTCGCCTCTATTCTGCCACATATACACAATCCATTTTTTTACTTGAGTGCTATCACTCTCGTCATTCTTGTATCTCAATTTCTATTTCTTAAACGAACGCGCAAGCAGCTTACCACGTAGTTGTCAACACATGCATTTATGCCTACAAGCTAACTACTCCCCATGACGCAATTTTTAACCAACGCAGTTGCAATGAAACAGTAGTTATGAACAACCATTTACAGAATAGACTTCGCGGATACACCCATATATGAGGTTCTAAAGACTTGTTCATCTAAGCCAAACCAGGGTAAGAAAAATAGAAGCAGAGGGCCTCGAACTTTTCCATGAACACGAAAAAAAGTCATGAAGAAGGCTGTGCGAAAATGCTGTACCTAGGAGCGACTAAAGAGATTCATGCTACCGGCATCAAACAAGCTTCGCTAAAACGCTGCTGATGGCTGATTTTCATTACTGGTTGTTTCTTGCTCTTACAACTTTAGTTGCTGCTAAAGCGTCCCAAGGGCACAACGCCAACTTAAGAATCACTTTTCGAAGAAATTTGCCGGAGATCTTGCACATGCTGATGTAGGACTAAAGGGCAATGCTTTCCCAACGTGCCTACGCAAAAAGCACTTTTTTTTTCAACTTTATTCGTATATTGGAGTCTTGATTGCTCAATCTTTCCTAATCTCTAATCACACAACTTGTGTTTTCATTATCTCAGTATGCTGACCTAATTAATAGCTAGGTACCTGCGAAAGATTTCACTGCCTCAGATAAGTTTGGTCTAAAGATTAGCACTCGAACCCGCAACTTTCTGTTCAGTAGGGAAGCATCATTTCTCATCAGACTCACGGAGAGTTTCCAGGCAGGTGTAAAATGCCTGAAAATAACTGTAAAATTTTGTCAGGCTCAGAAAGAAAGTTTGAAACGCATTTCCCCTTACCTGTAGCTTCTGTACTTGACATTGTATACACCGGCGTAAAAGGTGTTATAAGCGGATCAATAGCCAACACAAAACAGCAAATAGAATTCCTGCCGGCTCTAATAAAGAAAGAACGGATCTCGTAGCCTTCGTAAACAGAACATTACTATCTTCACAAAATTGAGGAAGTATAGAAAAATTACGGAGTGGCCTAATCTGTTCGATTGGTTTAAAATGGGCTCAGATTGGAAAGTAACTTCCTTGTCGAGCGATGTACATTGAAGTGGTTAAAAGGTTAAATGAGTAACTTTGTGCCTAACGTACTTCATGAAAACGTGGCGAGGTTCTATTTTTATGCAATGTTGAGGGGTTGCTGTCAGCTAAGTAAGATCCGCATGTTCCTTCCAGAATTGTAGCGGAAATCAGTGTGATAACTTTTCTGCTGGTGGTGATGCTGTTGTAAACGTAAATACCTGATGTTTTTGATTATGTAAATATTAGCACTCAGCTCTATGGCTCCTCATTTAGGCTCTTAAGCTCTCCGTTCTGCTTAGTTCGTAGAATATCGCGTCAATACGAATAAATACTCTTGGGTATTGTAAAAAATACGCTGTCCTTACATGAGTCTAAGCATTACACCTTTGATCTTGTGGCTTAAACGTGATCTCTTTCGTGTTAACAAGCTTATATCGAAGATTTTTTTTGTGAAGTCGTCAAGCCACGGTGTGTTTCGTGTTCGTGTCTTTGCGATATACTGTGGTGGTTCAACTCGTTCATCGCTTGAGTGACAATGACCACGCCTGTGACTACATAACAAATGATCAAAGAAATCCTGCTTCCTTATGTAAATAAAGAATATTCAACTGTATTCTAGATGTTGTGTTTACATTTGTATGTCATCTAGTGCGTTGACACGTCGCAAAAGTAGTTTAAACCTGCGCCCAAATCAAATCTGTAAGTTGTCTATGGAAAGTGTGTGAGCCAATAACCTTAAAATGTTCGCTCACCGCTGTCCACCAACTCGTGGAAGCAGCCAGACTGGAACACGGTTCTATTCGCGAAAACACACCAAAAAAGAGCTATTGAAACATTAGTCCACTAAATTATTTTTCTAATAGGCATAAACAAAGACGGCGAGTGCACGGGCAAGATGCTCTCGAAACAATCTGTATAAGATCTAAGCTCGACTTCACAAGAGAGCGACGTCACCATTCACGTCGGCAAAAGCTTGCACTAGACAATTTAGCCCATCATGAAGGCGAAAGCCTCATTGCCTCCCCTGTCAAAATCCGTCGGCGTTGTGTACACGAGTGGTCTTAAAAGTTTCGTGAATTTAAATACATATATGATGATGGCGAATTATTAGGACCACAAAATAAAGTGAATTTAGAGTGAATTAAACGTGAATGAACGTACAGACGGGTCCACTCATAAAGGGAACACTGGCCCCGCCACGGTGGTCTAGTGGTTATGGCGCTCGACTGCTGACCCGAAGGTTGCGGGATCGAATCCCGGCCGCGGCGGCTGCATTTTCGATGGAGGCGAAAATGTTTGAGGCCCGTGTACTTAGCTTTAGGTGCACGTTAAAGAACCCCAGGTGGTCGAAATTTCCGGAGCCCTCCACTACGGCGTCTCTCATAATCATATCGTGGTTTTGGGACGTTAAACCCCAGATATTATTATTATTATTATTATCATAAAGGGAACACTTGCGTGAAGGGCATATGCGCATTTCGCTCTCTTGAATAGTGGCTTAGATTAGGCATACGACTACTGCTGGTTGACAGTTCTGACTCCTCTTCACAGACTATAACCATGCACGAATAATGTTTCCACATCCATTTGAAGTTACGGGGCCACCAATATGAAATATGCTCATAAGGGTGTTCCCTTTAACAGTGGATCGTACTGCACATCAAAGTGCATCAAGCGAATAAGGTGTGAATCAAGATTAAAACAAGGGACTCAAGTATGAATAAGCTACTTCTATCTCTATTTTTCGCTTATATCTAAAAGGGGAATCAAGTGTGGTTTGAGTGAAGTTGGAGTATCTTGCAGAGCATAGGCTTTTGCCTGTGATAATTTTAGCCTTAGGACCCGGTGTCCTTTAGTTTCATTCAGCATTATTTAACGTGCTCGAAAGCCACAAAAGGCATAACAATAATAATAAGAACAATAATATTTGGGATGTCAGATGACGAAAGCACCAAATAATTAGGAAGCGCGTTTAGTGGACTGCTACAGAAATTGGGCCATCTGGTGTTCTTTACATTGCACTGACATCGCACTCGGGCGTCTAGCATTTCAGTAAAACTCCTTTTGGGCCTAGCCGGTGTATAATCCTAGAAATACATGTACAGCGCGCCCCCATTCGGCTTTGTTACGGAATTTACGACACACAGCGCTTATGTTTGTCGTTTCTTTCTTTGTGGTCCGTCTTTGGGGTCGCGCTGTAAATGTACCTCTAGCATTTCGCCGCTGTCTAAATGCGACCGCCATGGCCACGATCGAAGCCGTGAATTTTGAGTCAGCCTCTGAGCCATGTAACCGTGCTACGGCGGCGTCTAGTCCTTGCTAAATATGTACAATGTGTATTTCGATGATATGACACCTACCGACTTCTCCTAACGGAGCTTAGAAACAATTTTAGCTATAAAGGGCGCCGAGAACTAAGAACGAAATGTGATATTAAAGCAAGTGCTAAACCGAAAAAAGTGTTCATTAGGAACGTTGGTACTCGCAAAAAGTACCACGTTGTAAATAATAGTTCAAGCTCCTTTTTGCTCGGCAAACGATGTTTTCATTTCTTGTGACAAAATCCTTAGGTCAAACGCTGTCAGCGGCAGTGTTACAAGGCCAGGGGTGCAGAAGTATCCTCTTCGTGCACCCATAGCAAATAGCACACCTGCAGGCGATATTTTGTGGCTACTGCCAACATGCTAGTTACTAAGATGCGATATTTAAGTTTTTATGACTTGGTAACAAATGAAATATTGAATTAACCATTATAATAACGAAGACCGCTGTGCACAGGCCACAACGTATCATTTGAAACATAAAACTGTCGAGAATAGGCCTAGAAGATTTTTTTTTATTTTAAGTAACCTAAATACATTATAAATACATGGACTTTTGCACCAACATTCAAATATTACTCTGTACAACACCTGTTCTTTGTTGATCTCAGTTATAAGTGGCACAAGGGTGAAAGAACAAATACGCAAACACACACGTAACAATACCAAAATTAGCCTAACTAATCTGTCAGGCTAAACTAAACACTAAGGACAAAAGAATTAGCGAACAAAATGCGAGATGAGAGCCAAAAAGCGCCGCTTAGAGAATAGGAACTTTTAGAGCTCGACCTTCATTGCATGGTCACGGCAGCAAGCGTTTAGCGTTCGGCGTGTTTGCAGACGTCACATGCTGGCGGAGGCGCAATGCGATAAGCTTATGATCCGCTGCTCGCGCCAGCGGAGCTACTAATTAAGCCGGATAATCCTTTCAGTCGCCCAAGCACTCGCGGATCTGCAACCTGCTAAGCTACACGCCTCCCATGGTGCGGTAGAGCTCCGCCGTGTAATCGTCTCAGTTATACTATCGCGTCATGGCTCTGGAGATACTTGGGGTAAACGAAAAACCTTCAAAACCTTATTTTCGTTAGAAACAAAGTACATGCTCACAAAACTCCTTGCGTCTGCATTGTCTTGTGTGTGACTTTCCCCTTCTCTTCAATCCTGTAGACCAGGGATCTCAAGCTAACATCAGCTAACGGGCCGCAGTCACGAAAATTTACTCCCGCAAGTGCCAGGACATTGAAGAAGGTAAGGATAGGGGACGGGGACCGGGAGCGATTAGTTTGTACGAACAATGCTTACATTGCCATTTGAAAGAATACCTTTCTCATATCTCGTATATGGGTCATTTCTAACATTTCTGAAGGAGATTCGGTGCCGTGATTCCAATAACATATCGACAATTAACTCCAAAAGGACTAAAATCTGGGCGCCGATTCTGAAATACCGAGTTTTGTTTCCCGGTTATGTATCAACACACGGTGAGCAAGCGGGTGCGTCACGAAAAAAAAATGCTTTAGACCATTCATGCTTCTGTAGCTCATGAGGATACGCATTAATAATTTTTTTTTTAATGGGACAAAGCCACGTGCGACCCATGGGAAGCGTATTTGAGACCCCTGCTCTAGACACTTTTCCACTCTGGGACACAAAGAAAGTTAATACTGCAATGAGGAAATCAATTGTACGGTCCTGCGAAAGGAGGCGACCATTGTACCGTCACCATCTCGCTCTTCTTTCTCTTACTAGTTCCCTTTCCATTACCCATAGTGCAGGTAGTCTGCAGTGCGAGTGAATGAAATTGAGGAATAACAGGCTTAAGTAAAACTTCACTACGCCGCAATAATTACAAGAAACAGTTTTTTTCGAAACCTTGAAGGCGTCAATTCGCGGGAAGCAGTTCAATTCTCTCATTCTAATCGTGCGCCTGTCTCCAGTAAGTAGGAAGTTAGTAGTTTTAGTTTCCCTACTAACTGCAGTTGTTGGTATTTCCAGTAATCTAAATTCATGTGCCGCTACAGAAAGTGTAATTATGAAGTTTTCCAGCAAATATTTCATTTTCTTTACTTCTGAAGATTTGGGGACATATTTCGCGAAACGCCCGCCTTATCTATTGCATAGTTGCAAGGGCAGCACCAGGTAATTATTAACGTACATACGTCCTTCATTTCACAATAAATAGGCTATCTGGAATTCAAAAACCAAATGTTAGGTGCCCAACTGACGGGCCACTGATGCAAAAACAGTCTCAGTTCTCAGCAAAAGATCATATTTTCGGTTCGTGAGTGCCATAACTTTTGAAACAAATGATTTTCTCGCTATTGCATATCGTGACGTCAAAGCGACATGGCCATGAAATGATGTATGCATCCGTACAACAGTATTGATGTGTATCAATATAAAACTAATTGAGAGTCGGTACGCCAAAAGAACGACATGATTTGTGGACGTAGCCGAGGGTTCCCGAAATATTGATCACCTGAGGTTCTTTAATGTGCACCTAAACCTAATTTGATGTGTATGAATGTAATGTTGTACTGTTATTCTACTGTTATACTTTCAAGTGCACATTTTGTTCAGTTGTAAGTGCCAGCTTGTCCCGTCGTTTTTTTTTATGAGTCTTGTGTTTCTCGCTGATTTTTACCACAATAAATGACTATGTACCAGTTAGCCTCGGTCCAACGTCTTGGTTGTACTGTTCATTTGGTTATTATGGATACAAAACAGCAACACTAACTCCAGAAGATGGCGGCACCAGAACACATTCGTAAAACAGGCCGTATGGAAATCTTCCAATAATTCACGTGCCATCGCATCGCAACTTCTTTTCATAACCCTGATCTCGTAATGCTGTCGTGCTCAAAGATGAGGAGTGCAGCGCTTAGGCAAATATGGACAATTTTCTTCCTTAAAGGGACTCGAAATAACCCTGGAAATACGCACACGCGGCATCTCGCGCCACTCATTGCAAGAAAGGCTCCGCTGCTGTAAAATGGTCTCTAAATATTTTTTTTTTCGCAGAAACATAAATGTTTAGACCATAAACACGGTCTGTCTATACATTCACCTCCGCAATTCTAAAGAGCAAATCGCGTTAGAAATTTTTGCGAGCGCCTATTTCATCCTCAAGGCAGGCTCTTTCAAAGTGTATTTGTCTCGCACAAAAACACACGTTTTCAAGGCAAACAGAAATTAATCCTTTTATATTGCGAGTCGTGGCAGCATCTGCTACAATATTACACAGCCCAAGAAAATATTGCACTTCTCAGTGTATATTTAGGCAGCAACAATTTTACTTGAAGTGAACGTTTTTTTAGCTTCAGTCTTTTTGGTCTGTGCCCCTGATTTCAAAGCGTAGCAAAAGGATTCCGCGCTTCCGAAGTCTCCCGTGCAGCGGCAGCACATCAATCAAGGAGAAGAAAAAATGAAATTGAACGTACGTGGCAGCGCAATGCAAAGCACATTACGAAAGAGGAAGGCATGTAAAATCTTCCCAGTGGGCCGCGTTTCTGTTACGAAGGCACTCCTTTGTAGAAATCTGGCCCCTCTGTCATGCGTATGTTTGCTGTTGAAAGAAAGAAAACGCTTCAAAATTGAAGCATGCTTCCGAACTGAAGTCAGGTTTGGAATACGTTACGACACCGTGTAAAAAGACAAAAAGGGAAGCACATGAGCTGCTGTTATTGCGCAGTCATCTCGCGGTTGGTTTTGAAAAGGGGCGAAGCCTCGGAGAGTAAGGCACAACTAGATAGGAAATACGAAAGTAGAAAGGAATGATGAAACAGCGATACATTGCTTGAACCGGACTGAGAGACTGCCCGTATTTGCGGAAAATTTCGAGAAGCAGCAACTTTGCTCTCCCTCGAAGGCTTGTTGCAGCAGCAAAGAATTAAATTCCTGTTCTTCAATGGGAACTCGTTCCCCTCGTAACAAGAAAAGTTCGAGCTGTTTTTTTTAACGGAACAGAAAACACTGAAGCGTCGTCAATCTTTGCAAATTGACACTGCGCAACTTGAACACGGGTAGGCTTGTCGCGGTTATGCAACACGGTGTGGGCGGTTCCTTTACACGTCAGTCCGTTGTGTAAGCGCGTTACGTTGCTCAAAAACGACAGTCCGTCGTGTAATTCTTGGGGCTCCTTTTGTGCACTTGAACGTCTTATTGCAGTGTTCCGTATTCATTTACGCAGGGCCCATGGTTAATTAATAATGCAGACTGATTGGGCTAAAGCGCCCAAGTCCTGGATGATGGCCTGTTTCTAAGAGTGACATCAAGCCCTGCTAACTTTCCTTATCAAACCTGATTTGGCGTTTCGTTTATAGAGATATTGTTTCTGTGTGATGAAACCAAACCCACCGAAACAACTTCTATTATGCATTTATGTGACCGAAATTAGTGCATCTGGATTTAATGTGCTCCTTTCCCAGTAGGGAGGTTCTTACTTCCATCTTTCAGGTGGTATATTAAATGCTCGGTTTCGGCTTGCTGAACCCATGACATTATTATGGGGATTGCTGTAGTGACGGACTCTCGAATAATTTTGTGAGCTCCCGGGGTCCTTTTACCTAAATCTAAATACACTGATATCTTTTATTTATTTCTCCCCGTCGAAATGATGCTGCCATGGCCGGGAATGGTAATATGCAAGACAGTTTTCTCTACTGTTTCTTCTGTTGCTATGTCAGTTACTCACACCAATCATCAACAATTTTGATGTCACTTTTTGTATTAATCATGTGATTCTGAAACTGCCCACCAGCTTGAACCTAAGAATACACTGTACGTAATGAATGAAATACGTGATGTATGGAGTTTTGCATTTTAAAGTTACGATATGATAATGACGCACGCCGTAGCGGATGGTTCAGGAAATTTCAACTTCAGCTCTTCTTTAAAGTGCACGAACTTCGCACAGTACACGGGCTTCTAGCATTTTGCCTCTACTGAAATGCGACTGTCGCGGCCAGGATCGAACCCGCAACGTTCGGGTCTGCAGCCAAGCACCGTAAACACTGTACTACCCAGATGGACGGCCGGGGATCGAGCCCTCATCCTCGTGCTTAGCAGACCAATGCCTTCGCCTCTAAGATACCCAAGCGTGTTTATAGCTCACACCATAAGCCTAGAAGTTCTTCGCTTCACAACTGCTTTATAAAAAAATGTAGCTGATTTGTCAGCTCTCTGGAAGTGGGAAATGATGGGCATGTCGTCCATCCTTGGGGAGCCCCGACGCACAGCAGTGGAGAAGGGCTTTGTCCGCCGTCTTCCGCTTGGCAAGCATCGCCGTAGTACAGGCAGGTGCGGAAACGAAACCTTGGTGCTCGCAGGATGCGGGAAGGTAGTCCACTCTTGCGCAGACACCGGTGTCAAATCCAAATTAGGTAGATCTTCAGGGGAAAATGGAATTTTGAAGTGGTCTTGTCTTATTCAAGTTTGTAACTGTTGCAGCTTTGAAGAAGGCAGAGTCGCTTCTCTAAACGTTGGTTCCAGCGACACTCAGTGTTTGAAAGAATTTTTTAGGCAGATCGGATGCAGCTTACGAAATCAGTAGTAGCCGAAGCGATAAGGCCGACAGAGATTGGCACATTTGCGCGTGAAACGGAGCTATGAAAAACCGATGAAAATCAAACACCGGAAAAGAAAATCGCAAAATAATTAGTTTGTTTCCACGCGTAATCCCGCTACGTTGCTTTGTTAGTTGGTATAATTTATACTTTGAAAACACACAGCCCTGTATCATAGCCTCTACAAATTCCTTTTTTTTTGGACTATGAAGGCGCGCTGTTTCGCTATTCGGTTCACGCTGAAATCAAGCGCATATTGCGCTATACAAGGTCAATAAACAGTGAAGAAATGAAATAGCGCTGGGGTCTATTGATGCAGAAAATACATTCTTCAATTTACCAGGCCACATGGTGACGCCCCCATCTAGCTCTGCCGCAAAAAAACGCCAGGCCTGCGCTGAAACCGCAGCACAGTCACAGCGAAAGCTGGAAGAGCGGCATTTCTAGAGCCCGTTAAGCTCTCTTGGGGCTACAATACAAGTACACTAGAAAGGTACCCACTACGCCATAAATCACAATTTTTGTGAAGTTGGAAGCACCTACTAAGCCATTATTCGTCATTCTGCGGAGAAGCGAGGCAGCAACTACACGTCTGTAAGGCATTATGTGCACTTTGTTGACGCGACGACTGATGACGATGAAGAATTATGCCTCAGGCCTTTGTAATTTGTTGGAATCTTTAAACGGCCCACCAGTTATATCATTTGCATTGGGTGACGCCCGGTCGCTAATTCCCTCTCCCGTCACGCTGTATAACATACGTTGACGTGGGAGAGAGACAGGGGGGGGGGGGCGAAGAACTTTACTGAGACCCCGAGAAAATGAATCATGCGCTTATGGGCTTCCTTGGCAACAAATACAAGTGCACTTGCGAGGAACCCACTACGCTATAAATCATTGCAATTTTTGAGAAGTAGGGCAGCAGGCACTGTGCCATTTTTCGTCATTCTACGGAGAGCGTTGGTACCTGCTAAACGCATGTAAGGCATTATGCGCACTTTGTTGATGTTGTGCCTGATGACGATGAAGAATTATGGCAGAGCCCTTTGTAATGGGTTGGAAGTATTCAACAACCTACTCGTTGCGCAGTTCGCATTGTGTGACGCCTGGTTACAGAATTCGCGTTTTGCGACGCTTGGTGCTTATTTTACTTTTCTACCACGCTATATTGCATATGCTAATGTGGTTCCTTGACGACATGAAGCCTGTACAAGACCTTTTTGCACAGCAGTTTCAAGCACCGGCATGGCTCAGAGGTTGAATACTGACCTCCCACGCAGAAGGCCCAGGTTCGAACCTCGTTCCATCCTGGAAATTTTTTGAACCTCGTTCCATCCTGGAAATTTTTTCTTATTTCAAGAAAAACCAAAAGGCACGTCCTCAGAGGAAGGCACAACGTCGTACACGTGGCACTGTGACGCACTGTTAGCTCGCGGGCTGCCTAAACTATGAATGAGTACTGGTTTAATTACGATTAATCTCGCTACGCATAGCTTTGCAGGCTATAGCAACCAAAACGCTGCTCTTGAGCAAGAGGTATTTCGCAAAGAACACTAACATTTTCATGTCCATCCCTTCTCCAGACAAGATTTTTAGCTGCTCAAAGAAAAGAAATGTTTATTTCAGGAGAAATACAGAGGTCGGCCTGAGCGACAGCTTTATAGAATGACTAATTTCTTGGGAGCATAGTAGCCGTACTATTAGTGGCTAAACTTCCGATGCGTGCTAACGTTCTCTTATCCCACACGAGCGCATGCCCATCGCCATAGTGGCCTGTCGGGCTCGACATTGCTTCAAGCGAGAGTGCGCGCGTCCCTCGAAATTCATGAATGAGCAATGTGTTCTCCAAGTGGCGGGCGATCTGAAGTTGGGCAAGACCTACTATCTTATTCCACTGTTACGCCAGGCGCGCAGCAATCGATACCCGACAAATATAGTGCCCTCAGAGACCGAGGTCTAAAGACACAGCGGGGGAGGGGGGAATCTGCATATCTTTTTGAATAATATTATGCAAAAATTTTAAGTAAATACATACACTGCGCCTTTAGGAAACACAAGTGGGCAAAATAATTCACAGTCTCCAACAACGGCCTGCGTCATGCGCATACTGTAGTAGGGATTTCAACGTAAAATGGCTGACTACTTTTACAAAGTAAATGTTTCAGGATACACGAGCATATTCGTTTCGATTAAATTGGCGCAGAGGAGGGACGACACGAAAGGAGGAAAATATCGGCAAGCCCGCCACAGTCGTCGGGTTTGCTACTCTACGCAGAGGAAGTAAGTGAAAGACTGCGATGTAATAATGGCCAGGGCGGGAGAGAGAGAGAGATGGAGAAAGAAAAGTAGGAAGGTCAACCACAGCACATCCAGTTTGCTATTATGCACTGGGGGAAGGGTACGGAGGATAAAAAGAAGGGAAGGAGAGAGAGAGAATAAAGTGCAGTACTAGGCTCAAGACTGCATCTTGACACCAGTGTTTGTCACTGAAATCTGCTACCAGTGCGGAGCACGTGTGGCTGTCTTTCTCATCTGCGAACCATAACTGAAATTTCGCTAAATCCACTGATCAATTGCAGCCGTAAAGCGTAGCGTAAGGTCACGCGCCTGCGCGGCGCTTGGCATGTCTGCGGCACTTGAGGAAAGTTCTAAAAATCTTTTTTTTAAAGGTACTCAAAGTATGATCTGGTTTGTATAACGCGGCCCGACAAGCGTCGCTGTCGACGTTGAAACGATTACAAAAACACAATACGTGTTCTATCGTCTATTCAGTGCTGCTGGAGTCACATTCGGAGCCGTCTGACATTCAAATAAAGGCCGCACGCATGCTTTTTGAAAGCCACCCTTCACCAGAGGCGGCAGAGTGAAGCTTAGTGACAGCGATGGAATTTCCAACGCCACCGTTAAATTGAGTGTACGACAGTTTGAGACAATGGGGAAGGGATGGGAAAATCAGTAAGGACCAGGTTTGAGCTGTTATGTCGAGGCAGTATATATTCACACCCGTAGTTACAACTTGGACCACTGCGTGGGACTGGGTACCACGTGGTTTGTGTTGCTCTTCAGTCAACTCCTTGGACCAAACTGGGAGACGACCAACTTGCAGATTTGGCAGCTCCACCACTTATTAGCGCATCACATGCTAAGGGAACCAGGAGAGATGCGATCGGACTCAAAACGCGGCATACACATGACGCGTTTCAGCGGTGGCACCGTGGCAGTTCCAGTGCACTGCTCCTGCGTTAGCAACGGAAGCGTCGACAGTCATACGCATATGGTTGCTGCCGGAGCACTTATCTAACAGGAACTCAAATATTTCGAATTCAAAGAAGAACTGGCTTATTGGTATAAATCACTCGGCCGAAGCACACTCAACCCTATTCTCCTACTTCATTGTGAAGGTACGATACTTATATACAATATCATCCGTGTAATGTTTAGCAAGCGGTAATATTGTGTAATGTATATGGCAGATTGTCACGTGGTTGTGACAAAGACGGTGGCATCAATACTGGGCAATGCGTAACATTTTATTCGGCGAACTTGTGCCCGGACATTGAAAAGTCGAAGCACAAGCAATTCACGCGGTACATTGATAGCGGCGAGTACAGTCGTCGGTCATTGAGTAACCTGGTCATCAGCGGAACGCGTCATATTTTTGTACGTCAGTCATCGAACCTTCCAGCGTTATTGCTGGTGCTCGCGCGAGCTCTAGAATGAACTTGACTCTTCGCGTCCCGCGCGAAATGTTTACAGAACGACCTAGAACAACCGCGAAGCTTCGCAAAAATTGCGGGGCGGGCTGTGCCGAGCGTTGCTAACACTTTTTGTGGGTAAAACTCCCATAGGTCAAAATAAAGCAATAAACACGCGGGACTATATATAACCCATCGTTTCTCAAGCTTGCCTTCAAAAAAAAATCAAGGTGGTTAATTTCTCGACACCGACCGAGAATCTACATTGTGAAACAATACTTTTAGATACGTCTCCATGGAGAAGTGAACTGCAGGGTCTCAAAGCCGCTAAGTAGCGTGCGCTGAGTCATCGTAATAGATATCGATGTGGCACTTGGCAAACAAGTGTACGGGAGACGAACCCTGCCGCAGATGTAATTTCGGCGTAACACGCAATACCACCGTCCTTGAACGATACCTTCATTTGTCCTTAGTCGTTGGTAGGTCTGGGCATTTGGCCTTTCGCAGGGCAGTAGAGTACAAATAGACCACAAAGAACAAATGAAAGATCTGATGACATAGTCCGAGTAAGATGCCAAGACCCGCCTGCCAGGCTGTTGCCATAACCCGTGGGCTAGAACAAAACGAAGCTCCAAGAGCTAGAGATGAGACATTGGTTAACTTTTCCCAGCAGCTCTACGTACATTAGGCAACCATGACTCCGAGAGGCCCACAATACCTGTCCCTACTCGCAAAGTATATACACAATAGAATACAGCGCGAAGCAGGGACTCTCTCGATTATAGCTGAATACGTGAAGATTGGCAGGCCAGGGCGAGTAGTCAAATGCAAATGTTGCACGTAAATAAAATGCAACGAGTTTATTACATACGATGTTTGTTGCTATCGAGAATTATTGTTTGATACTTTGGCGGCCAGGATTCGCGTCCAGGACCTTTTTCTGCTCTGCAAGTAACATCGCGGGTCCCAGAACCGCTGAAACGAGTCGCCAGCGAGTTGCGCATCAGTCAGCGCAAGAGCTCCAGCACCAGCATGGCGTAAGAAGCGATGAGAGTGTGAGCACACGTGGCTTGCAACATCGCGTAGCGCTAAAGTTCATTGAGCTCCATTCGTTCTGTCGCAGTGAAAAAGGAGGAAAGAAGCAGGTAATATGGGCCCTTTGATTTCGTCTTATTTGTCGCAAGAGACAATTATTAAAGAATATTAGCTGTAGACATCTTACATGCAAGCATCTCTATAGGCGAAAAAAAAAATCGCCGAAGAATAACCGTGGGAATATTTTTTCTCATCCGCAAGACGAGGCTCAAATATGATAGGAATGAAAAAAAAATACCACAGAGTGATTAGCTCAAAACAAACTGTGGTATACATACTTATAAACTATTCGAGAGTTTTAGTTTCACGTACGTGGAAGAGTTCACGTAGGTGAAGTGCCTGCGTGCCCTACACTGCGCATGCGCAGTACGTAAAGGCCGCCCACGCTTCTTGTGGGCATGAGTGACATCTTCGCGCTTGCGTTCCGTGCTCTACGTACAGTCTAGCGCGATTTGAATGTTACCACGGGAGCCTCGACCGGCCTAGCGTGCCAGGGGCCTGGCGGCACGTTTGGGAACAATGAAAATAAAGATTACGCATTCTTCTCCCCCTCGTTGGTTCTTCTATGCTACAAGAATCGCCCCTACGACAAATTGTCCACCCTTTCTCTCTATTGTAAGCGTTCCATTCGTTGCGATCAAGTGCTGCGAAGCGATCAAGCTTCTTTGGCTCTTATCTCAGCGGGCGCTAACTAAATTGATGCGAAAGATCTCGTAGGGTAGGTGCTCTGCACTGCGTTAGTTGAACGAGTAGCTAAGTTACCCAAAATATATGGCGTCGCCATTAAAAAAAATGAAATTGTGCCTTTCTCAGACGGGAGTGATCGCAGCTTAAGGAACAGCTAAAATAGACAGTGATGCTTGCCTCTCCTCGAAACAAGATTCTGGGCCGTGGCGCTGTTGTAGTTCTTGGTCGACACTCGCGCGATAACCGTCAAATTGCGCTCGTCTGTACGTGAAATTCCTACGGGTCGCTGTCTCGAGATCACGGAGGTATTGAGAGAGGGTAAGTCGGCAGTTTTCAAGATGGTGGCACACCGAAAGAACGCTCCCAGCGGTGCTCTGCTCCTAACGGTTTCGAAAAGTGACGACTTGTACGTGCTTCGTGACGTTGGAGAGTGCAACATATCGCAGACAGGACGCAGTAATCAGTGCGATGGACTGATATCGTCGTGCGCTTGTCGGCGGTTAGGAAAAGTGTTCAGGGCCCGCACCCGCCTGCACATGCAGTGAGTGATCGCGTAGACAGCAGCTGCTCTGATTCTCAGTTGCGTCTTGTCATATCCTTCTCATCGTCCGGTGAGCCCCTTAAATACTCTTGCTCTGTCTCCGTTATGAGGACGTCGCCAATTCTAGCGCAAGAGAACGTTCGCGCTCAAGGTGGCTCAACATGGAACCGAGCGTCTCTCGCTCGGCGACGGTCTCTCGGCTTCTTCCCGGACGTGATTGGCTAGGAAAAGCGCAAAACCTGCGTTTCACACGAATAAACGGAATCCGTCTTCAGGCCTGGGTGTTGGTTGTGCGTTCCTCGACTACCGGCGGTCGTTCTGCCGTCAATGCGCAACACCATGTGACAAGCTGCGCCGCTCACCTTGCAACCAAAACACGCTTCTCCGGCTTGAATTTATTTAGCTTTAGGAGTATCTTCGCCTGCCCCCGATGAGCACGGAAAGGCATGTGTAAGCAATTACCGTATGTATGCGAAAGCTCCATGTAGCTGCATCTGCGTACGTGAAATTACAAACATAGCGGACGCGTGCAGCACAACGTACGCAGAGCTCTCTCGTTTGCTACGCAAAACATCCAAGTACGTGAAAATAACGCTGTCTAATAACACGTACACTCAATGAGCGTGTTGTGTATTCGAATGTTTGTGAAATCTAAGACCGCAGAAACTAGACCATCGAAAAGATTTTGTATCGTTTATTGAATATATATGAGAACTTGGTCCTTTTCACTGCGAAGTGTTATTGGGTTCGATTTCCCTAGTTTATTTGTATGCAAGCCACAGAGCGCGCGGCTTCATTTTGAATAAGAACTGTGATGAAGTTTCTACTCTGCTGGATAATGAAATAGGTAAAAATATACTATTCCCGTTCGCGTAATATCGACTTATACGCGTCTTCAAACAAAACTTTTTATTCAAATAGAGTTTGAAATTCCACATCTTGATTTTACGTTAATGCCCTGCCAAACTTTTACATTAGTGGATAGGTATCAGAGAGACATAAATGCAATTGAAATATTGACATTTTTTTTAATATGCGGTGTAATTCCTGCCCCTGATGTGACTCCTGGCATATTTTCGCTCCACAAAAGTCAAATTAACTACTGTCGCCATTTATGGAGCCTGCAGACTTTTGTTTCACATAACATAACTAATATACATGCCGTCACCGTTTCAGATATTCTTTCAGCGTCTGTGGTTACCTGGGAGCTCTCGTCAATGGCACGATCATGTTAAATGCACACGAACACAAGCGCTGTAACGACACTAACTTTTATCAGTCCTATAAGGCTAGGTGAACCACGAGCGACGCTGGACAGGTGGGTTCATTTGCATAATGTTTTACATAACATTAATATTAAATGCGAAGCATTTCCTAGCGAACCTCAGGCACTTTGACCGTTTCTATCTACGTATCTATATATCTATCTATCTAGCCGCCTACGTCTGGGCGCTCTCCTGGTCGTCTCCATAACTTGTTATATACCAAATTTCGCATAGCAGGGGATCAGCGTATGACGAACACGATTCACTGGTCGGGACACGAATAACGCAAACTACATGTCGCGTACGTCATGGAACCCTTTTTCTCAGTCACGTGCGGCACATACCCGTAAACCAGAGTTAATATTATGCGGGTATGTGCCACAGGTGATACAGTCTCAACCAACAGAGTAACGGCGAACGAACACACACATTAACACGCAAGGAAAGTGATAACAATAATAACTGTTGGGGTTTTATGTCCGAAAACGGCGATATGATATGAGAGACGCCGTAGCGAAGGGCTCGGCAAATTTTGACCATCGGGTATTCTTTAACATGTACCGAGATCGCACAGAACACGGGCAATCAGCACTTTGCCACCATCGAATTGCGACCGCCACGGCCGTGATCGAAACCGCGAACTTCAGTCAGCAGCTGAGCACCTTAACCGCTACAGCACCGCGGCGCACGCAAGAAAAGTGAGGAAACTGAAGACAGAACACCCCTGGAAGACGCTCAACTACCATCCACTCGTCCACGTGGTCCGCAACGTGCACCACGTAGATTACGCAAAAACCGGCGTAAGTGCTTCCTACAATAAATATGCAGAGAGTACCAGGCCTCTCATCATCACGGGTGACTTCAAGATTGATTTATTAAGACCGAACAACGTTTGGTCTATATACTGCGTGAAAGACGGCTTGGATGTGGAGAGGGCATCAGAAGACCTTGCTGCCACGTCCACGACAGGATGCATCATAGATCATTTCATCGTAAAAGGCATCCAGGATCTCCACCAGCTACACTATACCTCGCACTTCACTACACTTCACAGGGTAGCCAGCCAGTCTGAGAACTGGCTAACCTCCTTGTCTTTCCGTCTTTCTTCTCCTCCTCCTCCTCCTCACTACACTTCGACTCCTCATAGCCGCAATCACGAACACATCGATTAACAAGTCCCGTCCAGCTGCTGGTGCTGACTGATCACGGTGATAATGACCTCGTTCAAGAACTGTCGAGAACCCCTTCTATACACATACACACGGGTTCGTGAAACGTGCGTGCGTGCTCCGTCATAAAGGAAAATATAAGCATAACAACTGTAACTGTGACTGTAACGTACGAGCAGTGCGCCTGCGCGTGCCACTCGGCCGTGTATTTATATAGGGAAGCTTTCTTGAATGAAGCTTACTGCGAGTAACGCCTGTTCTGTGCATCTGTGTTCCTTCTTTGTCATTTTCGGATTCGCGCTATGCGGTATTGAAGAATATAAGCACTACATATCAGCTTACCGCGTCTGGTGTTGGTAACACCCATGCTGCTCTTGCCATCGTTACGCAACTGCAAACAACTGGTTATATAATACATATGCGACTCTTTAACAGATGAGTATGCGTATACCACTTCTATATTTCTCTAGAGTCATTCCGTAACGTTTCGCTCAATATGAAAAATTACGCCACAGTCACAATCTCGCGCATGCTTCGCATTACATGGATTCCCACGGTACGTGGGATCTGCCGAAATTTTTCCTGTACTAATTGCACAGAATCTGCGCTAGATACTGTTTTCTTAACAAATAACTTGATGATGCAGACAAGGTTGTTTGTCTAGAAGGGCGATGAAGCACTCCTTGCTCAACAGACTAGGTAGCCTAAATGCGCAGCAATAATACCGCATTAATAAAAAACAAGGGTTTTGGGTAAAACTTGGTAGGGTGATACATGCATACATACATACATACATACATACATACATACATACATACATACATACATACATACATACATACATACATACATACATACATACATACATACATACATACATACATACATACATACATACATACATACATACATACATACATACATACATACATACATACATACATACATGCATGCATGCTTGCATGCATGCATGCATGCGTATCATTTGCTTGCTGAGCATATAAAGCTTGTTCCCTTGGAAACGATAATTTGATTCTAACTGTGGTTTTCTTGTTCAAATCCGCCCAAATGTCAGAAATTCTGTCATGAAAAATCTGCTAGTTCGACTTGTCCGAAATTTATTGCAGTAAAGTCAATCCGTTTCTCTAAGAAAATCAGCTGTCGCCAAAGTCTTATCGCTGGCTGCGATTTTCTCTTACTATTTGCTATCGTATTCTTTAAAGGTAAGGGCTATAAAGGAAGGAAAAAAATAGTCTAGCCAAACGCCAAGGCCTCGCTGCTCATTAAGAGCGGATATTCTTCGAGAAGGACACCCGCTCTCTTCGACTTTTTGTTCTTATCGCAAAACCTGAACCAAATGCCTCTGCCGTCAAGGAAGTGACTTGCCCGCATGTTTTGTCTTTCGTCTTCATCCGAATTCCATTGCACGTGTATTATTGTTATTCTTGTTGGACCACCAACTGTCTGCTTCCTCTTCTCCTTTTTGCCGGGATGGCAGCTCGCTTCTACCTACTTTCGATTTTATAGATTATTCTGTCCCGGCAGTTGCCAGGCACTCGGATACATCCTCCAAATCGTACACTCACTCCCCAGACGGCCCCGCTCCATGTTCGAGTGACTAGAGGCTCTATCACTTGGGAAGTGACCTTTTCAAAAGTACAGGCCCTTCAGCGGATATTACGTTTAACTTAGAAAACGTATTTCGATTCCTTTACAGTCTCATCTTTTCTAGGTTGTTCCCAGTGACAGGACTGCGAAAAACCCGCCGAACTTCCGCGGAAAAGGAGATTGCAGGAATTTTTATAAAATGGTTGAACCGCATATTTCATTTGTTTAGCGCCTCTATTTGCCTCTGTGTCCTTTACCTTATTACAGCACTACATTCCCCGCCACTTTCTCCCAGATGCGCCATTTGTGTCTTATCGTAATTACCTTTTTTTATAGGTATACGTGTAAGCACCAGAGTTAAGAAGCAGCAGCCATTATTGAAACATATGCCGGTTATTTTCATGATGCTCTGCTGTAACGCAGAATGGAAATGACGTGCACATTTCGTGCTTTTTTCTGTTAATTCTTTTTGTAAACAAAACATTTCCTGTATGGCTCGTGACGAAGCTATAATTTGAGAAAAACACATAAACGCACACACACACACACACACACACACACACACACACACACACACACACACACACACACACACACACACACACACACACACACACACACACACACACACACACACACAGTTTGTTGATTCTTCGCGGTGAAATCGGCGCGATTTTTTAAATATGAAGTTGTGATCGGCACTATGCTCAACTATCCTGCTGCCTTGTAAAGCACTCTGAGAACGCCATTTCTGTTGTGACTAGCCATCTTCGGTCTGTCAAAGTAAAGTAGTGTTAGTACGTTCACCGTGTAAGGTCTCTTTATTCGTCCAGATTTCCTATGTTTTGCAGTGTCCTAGACACGCACCTGTGGACTTAATTTTTTACATCGAATATGTATTACCGAAACAACAATAACTTAACTTCGTTTATAAACTGTCAATTCTCATAAGAATTGGCGCAACGGTTGCCGAGGAATCCAATTTCTCTCTTCTCACGCAGGTATGTAGGAGTTTCCGAGAAACCCCTAGCTCGCAAAATTCAACCTAAACACGTTGAAACTGAAAAGTCGCTTTTCTCGGTAACCAATGCGCTGATTGTAATAACGCTATTGTGTGTAAACGGTGCTGCCTATAATGGCCAGAATATAGTTCCACAGAGACACGGGTCAAAGCAAGGAAAAAAAAAAGATTGACTTAGGGGAGCGAACCTTTGGGGCAATTGGTTGTTCGCGAGGAAATTGTGACAGCGCAGAAAAACGCAGATAGAAGAGGGCGTCTTCTTTTGTGTCCTCTCATCCAGCCATTTTCTTTTTCTGCGCTGTAACTATGTAGAAAAATATAATATAGTAAGCGATTTAAAGCAGAGTCTCTTGCACAATTGAAAATTAAACAGCACCCAAGTGGCAGACGCATTCATTATAGAAGCAGCGCAAAAAGACGTAGGCGAAGAGTAAACAAGCGCACTGGACGAGCGCTGACTCGCAACTGAAAAATTTATTTGGAAAGAACATCGAAGAAAACAACAAGAAAAACAACGAAAAAACGTGTGCAAAACAGCGTGTCAAAGAGCAGAAAACGCTAACCTAGTTACTAACATAGGCATCACTTTACAGTACATGTGCCAAGTAGATAATCAAACTCTTTTTCTGTCAATGACAATGATGGCTGACTGACGCATGCGTCTCCCATTCTTTTGATGTGGAACGCCTCTATCACCTCTCGAGTAATCTTGCATTTGTGTGATGACGAGATCTTCGAGTCTGAAAACAATGGTAAACAGCCACACGTGCAACAGTGCGATGCGAGATGTGCGCTGCTTCTATAATGCATACGTATCAACTAGTACAACTTTCTATCCTGAGGCAGACGCATTAACGAGGACAAGACTAAGAAATGGCAGTCAGAGAGGCGCATAACTATTATATCAGCGTATAATGAAATTAGAAAGAAAAAGCATTCCTGCCAAGAGAGAGAAATAGATGAAAAGGAAACGCAGGGAGGTTAACCTGGCGCGAGTGACCGGTTTGCTACCCTGCACAGGGGTGGGGATATAGGGGTCGGAAAGAGGACAGAGAGAGAGTGAGATAAAATGAAAACGAAAAAAAAAAATGCACACATGCACACACACGCAAGACGTTCCAGTCAGAGCCGTTCTGAGAGACCAGTTGAACGCAGAAAGCGCAGTAGCGCTTGCACAGCCTTTTTCTGTGACGTTTGGTCCGGTCGATGGCGCAGGATTCTTTCTTCCGACAGAGTGAGGTCGTCCAACTTATCGAGCGCGTTGCAAAGTGACTGTCTCTGTGAAGAGTACTGTGGGCAGTCGCACAGAATATGTTGAATTGTTTCATCACTGCCGCAGTGGTCACATGATGTGGTGTCGTCCATTCCTATGCGGCACGCGTATGCGCGCGTAAATGCGACACCCAACCATAACCTGCACAGGAGGGTAGCGTCACGTCGGCGAAGGCCTGGAGGAATTTGAAGGCTGAGAGTTGGGTCAAGGGAATATAGTCGCGCATGCTTGAAGTGCGGCTCGTTCCATTGCGACGTGGTGCATTGACGAGCAAGCACGCGGAGCTTCCATGCAGCGTCAGTCCTAGAGAGCGGTATTATTATTTGACTGCTTTCTGTATGGGCTGAACGGGCAGCTTGATCGGCCCGTTCATTGCCGATAATTCCACAGTGACTTGGAAGCCATTGAAAGGTTATTTCATGGCCTTTCTCAATTAAATGGTGAGTCTCTTCTGCAATCTGAAATACCAGTTGCTCGTGCGGGCCGCGGCGTAAAGGTGACAGAAGGGATTGCAGTGCCGCCTTTGAGTCACTGAAGATCGTCCATTTTTGTGTCCGTTCATCAGTAATGAAACGTAATGCGGCAAGAAGCGCTGCGAGCTCTGCTGCTGTCGATGTCGTAAGGTGAGAGGTCTTAAATTTGATTGTCGTGGCTTTCAAAGGTATTACGACAGCTGCGGTTGAGCTGTTCGTCATAACGGAGCCGTCGGTGTATACGTGCATTGAGCCTCGGTACTTCTCATATAACAGGAGCAAAGCGAGCTGTTTAAGAGCCGGTGACGACATATCTGCCTTTTTACGGATGCCGGGTATCGCCAGGCTGATGATAGGCTGAGTCAGGCACCACGGAGGAACTGAAGGTCTCGCAGCGGGCGTGAAGCCTGTTGGCAAAGACTCGCGATATGCGGCTACCGTTCGGCAAAAAGAGGTGCATGGTCGGTCTACTGGTAAAGAGGCTAGGTGGTGACGGGGAGTCCGAGCAAGATGCCTTATATGTGTCCTGAGTGCTTCGACATCAATATGTGTCTTGATGAGGTGGTCTCTGGCGATCGCTATAGAAGCCACCGTCGACGCGCTAAGAGGCAAGCCTAGGCAAATTCGGAGCGCTTGGGCCTGAACACTTTGTAGTATTCGTAGGCTTGTTTTGCTTGCGTTGGTTAACGCGGGCAAGCTGTAGCGCAGGAAGCCGAGGAAAAGTACCCTGTACAGCTGTAGCATAGCACTTGGTGACATTCCCCAAGTCTTGCCTGCGAAGAACTTCAATAGATGACAGATGCCGATCAACCGCTTTTTTATGTACAATACGTGATGGCTCCATGAGAGATCCCTGTCGATTATGACACCCAGAAACTTGTACGACCGAATATACGGTATAGTTTGGCCATTGATGAATACGCCGTAATGATTCATAGGTTTGCGCGTAAAAGCCACGAGGGCGCATTTCTCGGAAGAAAGCTCCAAGCCTCGATTACGGAGGTAACGGGCAGTTTGAGCGGCAGCTCTTTGAATTCTCGCTCGCAACTGCAGGCGTGTTACGGCGGACGTCCAAATGCAGATATCATCCGCGTACATTGATATCTTCACTGTGCTTGGCAGGTGCTCAAGGAGGGCAATCAGCGTAAGATTGAACAATACAGGACTGAGTACGCCGCCCTGGGGGACGCCACGGTAGCTGCCAAGCGCTTCGTATACACTGTTAACTAGAGAAGCAGAAACGTACGGCCCCGGTTTTAATCCCCGCGGCTCATTAAGGATTTTCTCAATTATTGTTTACGTATGTCCAGAAATCTTTATCCGCCTTTTATATTTTCCTGAGCAGCCCTCTGCCGTTTCTATAGGGTTTTGGTAGGGGCCAGGACAATCGATGTGGCCACAAGAAAAGCCTCCAAGATCGGCGCTTCGCGACTTTTCCGCTAGGCCCTAGGGGAAGGGCGCATTCGCCGTCGCATCGTGAAAAAGGTGGATCGGTGTTTGCCGCCGCATGTGTTGCCTTAATTTTTAGTAGACCACTGGGGAAGGAGTGGGGCTTGCCCAATTTGTGTGACACATACGCGCTAGGACATTCCGCGTACATAGGACGAACGAAATTTGCTTTCGCTTAGCCATACACAGCTTGGCTGTAATGAAATAAAGGATGTTCTAACTTAGCGCTACACTGCCGCGCATGCGGGTGTATGCCAGAGTAAAATTACACTAACAAGATCGCGAGACGTAGAGACGATGTAACCCTCTAGGTCATTGAAAAATACCGGTTGAAAAAGCCATACCAATCAGTCATACGTCCATCGCTCCAATAGAAAAAGAGATAGAGCACCTTGAGAAGTGGCAGACGCATTGATTGTATGTGGTAGAGCAAAGGTTTGTAAAGAAGCAAGACACGCTGATATCCCCTTCATTCTCTCGCCATGATAACGCGAAGTTATACATGTTGCGGCTTCTCAAAAAAAAAAAAATAGAAGTTGAATTTTTCATTATGTATCCGTGCCAACTTGCCAAAAATTTGGGGTTTTAAGGGTGAAAACCATGATACGATCATGGGGAACGCCGTAGTAGTTTCCACCAAAGGAACTTTCGTAATGTTCGCTGTTATAAACCACACTTTTTCTTTTTTTCTTTGGTCCTGAGTCAGTTTATCGCCGCCTTAAAGCCATGAAAAACAGGTACCAACTCGCTTAGCTTAGTTTTCAATAAAAATTTTATATTCCCAGTGACAGCGAGTAATATGCGCTTTATTTAAGTCGGCAGTGATATCAAAACAGAAGAATTCACTTTATAGATCTCTCTTTTCAATAAAACAACGCACTTATTAAAACTGGCATATTAAAACTGAAGAATACACTTTACAAATCTGTCTTTTCGACAAAAAAACGTACCTAATTATTGCGAAAAAGTATAACAATACGGCATATTTATATCGAACCAAACTTATACATTACAGAACACCCAGTATTGCGAAACTGCATTGCCGCCGCGTTTGTGCAGTGGTTACGGTGACACTCCTGGCACGAACGACGCGGGTTCGATGCCGGCCGCATTTTGATGCTATAGGCCCGTCTGGTGTGCGATATCTGTGCGCGCTGAAGAACCCCACTTGTGCGAAATTTTCGTACATCTGCACTACTGCGGGCCGCCTATTAATGTCGTGGTTTTCTCAAGTAAATCCCGGAAAATATTTATTGCGAAACTAGTTTGTCAGTAGAACTTCGAAGAAAGTTAAAAAAAAATCCCAATTAACAGTTACGTGTGTCCCAAAATGTTAATTTTTCATTTGTAACCAGTGTGTTCCCTCCTTCATTTGTCGAGTACCAGTAGTCAGTAGTGGGGCTTGCCCAATTTGTGTGCACACACTCGCTAGGAGTTACGATGTACATAGAAGGTACGAATTTTAGTTTCCCCTAGACATATACATTTTCCGTGTAAAATTTAGCTTCCCGCAGGTTCTAGAATTTCACTTGCTCATTAAGATGCAGCAATTTCCATCGAAGTAGCTTTTGCGGCCGTTTCGCAAAAGCATTTCTCCGTTTTACACGCATTAGAGACGAAACATCCGAGTGGACACAAATCTAAAGTTTCCTATTGCACGTGAAAGTCAAATTGTGAGCTTGATTTCGTAAGAATCTTCTTCAAACATTCAGTTTCGCCCACTGTTTTTCGCTCCTGGTTTCTAACTCTGCGCTCATGCTGGAGGCATGCCAGTCTCTGAGTTCACTCGAAACCATGTGACTCAAGGGTCGGTAACCTCGGTGACATTACGTAACAAGCCGCAGCACAGCTGAAGCTCATTGGTGACAGGTCACGGGGCGCATAGAACAGCACAAAAATTATATATTTGCGTCGAACATAATTTGCACAATAGAACATGCTAATGTAAATACACAAAGGAAGCTTTTTTTACCATGAAATTAACAAAAAAAAGGCCATCGTGTGATTAAACGTGGCAACGCACTTAGCTTATATAATCGTCATTTCATTTTTCATGAAAGCAGCACGGTGCGTTTTTCTAAAAAAGAACGCATGGTAATGCGGGCATGTCATTGACCCCAAAATCTCGCGTAATACATTGGGTACAAGACGCTGGCCTAAACGCCCGAAAAATCTGTTTCAGCTGTACATCATATTGGTCTCTGCACAAAGACGGCCGCTGATGCAGTCGAATTTTAAGCAGTATAACGAGACAGCACACGTAAGCATTCGACGTGCCGCACAGGAGTGGCGCTTGGTCTACGAATTTAATTGAGTGGGCTACCGAACAATTAGGGCGTCATAAATTTCAATATGAAATACAAAAAGCACGCGTACCATCAAGGAAGGATTCAAGACAGAACAGAAAAGGGCGTACCATCAAATAAATTCTTTCTTGATGGTAGGTGTCTTTTTTTGTATTTCAGTAAGCATGTACCAGCCAGCTCAGCAACAAGTATTACTAAATTGCTGACACGCACCACATCCAAATAAGCCAGAAGCAGAGGAGTAGATGAAAGCTCAAAATACATGAAAAAATCTTTAACAGGGGTGTCGGTGTAGCCACCATTATGACAAGTGGTCTTGCCTTCTTCAAGGCAAGAACTCAAGGCAGCTTGAGAGCAGATTGCTGTCGTGAAAGAGACTTGGCCACTTGTCGAAACGTTGGCTGAAGCGAAACTACCTGTTCAAGATTTCTTCACATATGCGCATACATCTAATAATCAGCGTGCACCGTAGGCGTTTAATCTGAAATATCGCGAAGTACCTCTTTTGCTATTTTTGAGAGTATATGAAACTAGAAAAATCAATTGAAAAAATAAGTCAGGGAATATTATGAAAAAGCGAAGCGAGGTGCAAGATTTTTAGTTTCTTCCAACATGTTTAACAATATCTTTCGTGTTCTGATTCATTAACCTTGAGAAAAATAATCACTTTGTTCTTTCTGGTCACGCTTAGTTGTAACGAAGAGTTAGTATTGACGATGGGGAATCGCCTCTTTACACAAAAGTACACAAGGTCACCTACTGCACTGATGCTTTCATTCTGACTACTTACTACGGTGGATGTTGACATTAACCTACACCAAAACTGCCCTTTTTGCAAACAGTCATCGGCGACATGAAACAAAAGTGCGTAACTTTCGCACGTATATAGAATATTTAAACGCGTGCCAACCTGAGCATGTCGGTACATAGTCATAGTGGGAAAAGAGCGCGATGCAACGAAGCCAAGGCCAAAGAGGACTAACGCTGACTACCAACAACTGTGTTCATTTTGCTGTACAAATATATACAGATTCCTGAAAGGGGAACGACGGAGTAGTAGGAGATTTTCCTAACGCAGGCGCACACTAATCATGGCATGCTTGAATGTGTTAGGAAAATATTCTCTCTCCTCCATCGTTCGCTTTTCCAGATTGCGTATATATTTGTACAGCTAAACAAAAACGCAGTTATTGGTAGTCAGCGCTAGTCATGTTTGGTATTTCTTATTTTCCTTTTGTCGCCCTGTTTTCCCATTATGAGCATATCGAATTTTTTCCACAACCGGGAGGCGGGAAGGTAGGGGGGGGGGGTTGACGGGGGCACTGTATTAATATTATGAATTCCAGAATAATTTTTCTTCACGTGCACTTACTCTACATTTCGGACTCCGTATCCTTGATTTGGCAACACGAGTAGGCGTTGTTGGTTCTGGACGCACCGACAAAAAGAACAAACCAGAAACACAAGAGTTGAAAAAAAAGCAACAACGCCAAATCAAGGCACGTATTTCACTTTTTCATGTAAAAGCAAAGCCATAGTTGCGGAATATATATCGCATTCCCCGATATGTTTTCACATTACTAACTTCTGATCTCGAACCACTTAGTTTCATCCGTGCTGCGGTGACGCGCCTGCTTTTTTTTTGTCTATGCAAAAAGGCCGCCTAGTATGTTGAACCGTGAACATTGATCACATGACTTATTTCATATTTAACCATAGATTCTCCTGCATGCACGAATTTGCAGCATGTGAAAAAAAAAGGCAATTGAAAGTCTTACGAAACATAAATCAGGCCTCTATGGTTCGTGCTGCCTACACGAGTGGCAGGGTTATTGCGTCGTCTAACCTATTCGCGGAGTTCCTGAAAACCTGAGTCTCTGAACACGTGGCCTTCTTCTGTGGCCCATTGCGCAAGACTGAGCGAAGAAAAATGCTGGGATGTAGGAAGCCGCCACGTGCCTTAAGAAAGGTAAAACGCGGGGTTCCGTGAAACGACGGAACAGCCATCGACATCCGGTGTAGCGAAGTCTATATTATTGTCTTGACTGCTTTTTTAGGGCTCATTAACCTCACATTTAGAGCGAGGATGCCGTACACGTGGCGCGTCTACACGTGGATCAACTACTGAAGGCAGGACGTTTGGGCGTTATGGTAGTTCATTGTACTTCAGAAACCATAGCGCAGTAAGCGAACACGAGACAAGTTGAACACAAGACAAGCGCTTACTTTCAACTAGGGTTCTATTGCAGATCCTGAGCACGGATCTGAAACTGCAACTACTCACAAATTATTGACTGCACCGTTTGTTCGGCGAATTGCCCCGAACAGCACAATTCGAAACAATGATCCATGAACTGGAAGCGAGGCAAGCGCACGCGTGCGCGCTGCACGGAGATAGCCAACGTCGTTTGCAACGCAGATTGTGCTTCTTATGTTGAGTAATTAATGAATTTGAATATAATTTCTCGTGGCAGCCGTCGTTTGAGTTTATTTAGAAGACATCATTACCGGATTGCGATGTACGCAAAATTTGTCAATTGCGTACGTCGGCGAGCCATATACTACAGTGCTGTATACGCCTGGGCGAAAAAAATAAAAGTGAAGAAGGGAACACACGGGCGGCAAGCACACAGAATTCTGGACAGGCGTAACCAGTAATTGAGTCAGACTTTAACGAACCGTCGGGATTAACCGAGTTATAAACACCGGGGCCACACGTTTCAGAAGAAGAAGATTTTTAATTAAAAGAAGGAGGAGAGCGCACGCTGGTTATCCATATGGGGCACTTGGGCGGTGACTTTTAATTGTTTTCTGGGGGCCTCCCCACGAGTGTATGACATGAATCTTCCAGTTAATCATCGTACTTGGAGCTCTTCACAAGCAAACAAACAAGAAATCAAACAAGCTAACAAACGAACAAACAAACAAAAAACAACGCGTTAAGCGACATTTTGATAGGTGAAACAACATTTATCGATCAAATAATGAATCCAAAGAAAGCATAGACAGCTGTATTTGTAGCTTCTTGTTGCTACACAATAGTAATGGTCATAAAGAGGAAACGGAATCCAAGATTCACGTTTTTGCCCGGTAATCAAAGAATTTGTTCAAGGCGTCATCGACCTTCTCTTTTTCTTCTTGCTTTAATTACTTAGTTCTTTATTTTAGGTATAATCACCGAAAGAAGGTATAGATCATCAGACTGAGAGGACGTTGGCCATGTCTCGGTTTAGGCAAATTTTGGGGCCAGTGACCGAGTTAGCTACGCCATCCGCTTACGCATCACTTGAACTGAAATAAGATAGGTCGCGAAGCCGATGAAAATTCTCCTTGCGTAAGCTTATGCGTGCTCTCAAATTAATGGCGTTTCGCTGCGTAAGAGCCTTCAGTGCGCCGCACCTCCCGAGGTATAACAAGACTTCGCCGACGCGACTCGCCGAAATTGCCGGGGCATGTGATATACGAAATTGCATGTTCCCGCTTGTCTCTATTGTTATTTCACTTCTCGCCTATGCCTCAAGGCTGATGACCCGCTCTCCCCCGACTTTTCCATTTTCTTTTTTTGACCGGTTGAGTCACCCCGAGACCATCTCTGATTTGACATTCTTTGTCTCAGAATGCTTGATGTGACCTTTCTCTTTCTCCCCTTATATGCACCTACTCTTAAGCGTATGTTCGATCACGAACGGTCAGGGCCAAAAGTTAAGAGACCAGGAGTCACGAGAAAAAGTTGACTATATTATTGCTGCTTCGGCAAACAACCTTGGAATTAATTTCCGGGCTATTTGAAAACACGCTAGCATGTACATGTTCATAGCAGTTCGTCCGAATACAGTTAACATGGTTGGAAAATACAATGTTTTCTCTCACCTAGTGGTCTTTAATTTTTTTTCACGCCGACCGTATGTTGTATCTGACGCGCATTTTGGTCGCCTTCTGTTGCTTTAGTACCACTGCCTAGCATACATTACGCGGACAGGGCCAGATGTAGGAGGACTAACAAGTAGTTGTTATAATGGTAATGTTATTGCTCTCCGTTTCGCTGTTGTCTATTTCTTTTCCTCCATAAATGGCTCACACCCAGCTCGATGAATTGGCCAAGAAGCGGGCATGTAAAAATAATCAAATCTTACGTAAACATTATCACTTATAAGAAATATCAGATCAGCCGAAGATGATTTACCGAACCATTTTACTATTTCGGAAGCAAATCGTTGTGATTCAGCTAAAAAAAAATATTTCCAACAGCTGCAGGTACATCACTACGACAAAGTCTTAGCAGGGAGGCTCCAAAACACAGAGCAACTGAAGTGCACGGGAAAGTTCAATTTAATGATATGAAATTGTGCTATTGTAATAAAAGGAGAAACGACGAAGTGGTAAGAATTTCTAGTTATTGTTGCTCTTGTAGCCCCGGAAAATTGAAGCAATTCTTTTGCTTTATATACCTGTTCTTTTGTTTCGTGCTCGTATCAGAGTTAGTGTAAGGATTAGGAGGTGTGCTCAGAGCAGCGTTCAAAGAAGCGCGACGGCTGTCGAGATTCTCAGATGCTGCAGGCAGTATACGCTCGTGAGGACACTGACCCTTACCCGCAGCCGACCATTAACCGTGGCTTCTCTCTATACGTATAACGCATAGTGGGATTACTCAACAAGGAAGGAGCCGTCGTCGCCTATGTACAGAGGTTGCGGGTTACGTACCGTAAGCTCGGGATTCGTACGCCTTTTACGTATGTAGAAATGTTCTACGTGTTGTGTATATAAGGTTACAATTTTTTTCACGTCCTCACTGGAAGAGTATAGAGGACATTAGACAAAAGAACACTCGATAAAATTTTGTGCCAGTAAGTGAACATTTTTGACAGAACCGATATTATTTCCCACAAAAATAGGTGAGTATGAACTGCATCAGTTGGTGCTTCTTTCTTTTATATTTGTTATGATTATTATATTGAAGGGATTAGCTAAAAAGGGCAGCTGATCAAATGAATCTTCTTCGAACTTACTTGGCGACTTCGTATTTCACCTAACGCTCAGATGCGCATGGCGTGACCACTTCTTGTTAGGCCTCTTCCACTAACTTTCTCTAACAGTTGGGTGTGATGTCCACCTTGTCAATGACCATTTATCACCGGCAGTCTCCTCGGAGGCCTTGAATAATGTTATAGGCTATACCCGGAAGTGTTGTGTAGACGCGAAGGTGGTTATTTGAAGTCTGGAAATGAAAAAAAAAAACAGAATGGAAGCACGGCAATGAGTATCAAAGTAACGTGGCTTAAAAAATAGTACAGGCGAACCTCGTCCGTCAACCTAGTTATTACTAAACAGCATGAGGCCCATGAATTCTCTCGTTACATCTGATATCTTTTGTAAGAATAGAGATAAACATCGGCACTAAGAAATGGGCAATATCTGTGTTCGTTATGATGATGTTGAACTGCAAATTCGTTAGAACTATTTTGACAATGAAGGGCTATCGGCATCGAAAATAAAAGTGCAAATGCGGAGTGAAGAGCGAAGGCCCTTATGCAGACAGAACAAAACCTCACGCTAGTATTGTTTGTAAGAGTACATTTTTATCCAGTCGTGCCGCTTGGCAAATACTTAAGTAAGGCAGCCAGCCAATGACGCAGAACACTGACGACAGCAGAGCTCTGTGACTTCGACCACAGGCTCATAGTAATTATGCTGATTGGGTGCACAAAGCTTTCGGAGGGTGACGGAGCAGGATCAATGCATCGGCTGAGAGGGAAAAGAAGATGGTTTCGCCTTCGAGTCTTCTTAGGTTAATGCACAAGGTACCCTGTGAGCTTTTTTTTTAATAATGTGAATGTTTGGTATGCCTGTTTCAACGGCATGTGCAGTGAGTAATGCACGTATCAATAATAACCCACTTATAGAGAGATGAATGTCTTCACATAACAAATCGTTAACTTTAACTGATCTTATTATCTACTACTTAATACATCTTAAACATGCATCAAGTTTTATAAATGGCCCGATATCTAGATAACAAATTTTACACCTATTTTGACCGACAAAGTGAGCATATCTTCCTACT
>NW_023616442.1:0-60001 GCF_013339695.2 Rhipicephalus sanguineus
TGTCCGTAGTATAGCACTAAGAGACAATCTCTTTGTCGTGCTTTCAACGAGTTTGACGACCCGCCTCTATAAGAAAAAAGACTACTACGCCATCGCCCAGACTTAAAGGGACCTTGAAACGGTTTTTTGAAGTTTTCAGCGTTTAGGCAAGATCGTCCTAATATCATTCGCACCACAAATTATGCGACGTACCGTGTACCAAGGCCGCTACGGACAATTATATATACCCCTCGCCCTTACCATTGTCTTGCCTTCTCACCTCATGAGACACGCTGGCATCGCCGGCGATCGCAGCGAAGAACGCACTCGACAGTTTGAGCTTCGCCGAGTCATGGCCTCCGAGATTGCGAGCTGACATGTTGCGCGCAATATCGGAGGCCATGGCAGCACGCCGTATGGCAACAAAGACCAAGCTCGTGGTGGTTGATATCTGCTCTGACAGGTGCCTCCACAGTACCAGCGATCTTACTCTATTCTCCTGTACGGCGACAACCTGCAAAGGCATGCGGACAAACAAAAGAAATCGAGAACGATCACCGATAACCGTAAACTCGTAAAATGTGGTGGTTGTGTCTTCAGGGTGAAGTTACAGTCGCAGACCGTGGATCGTGGCGTTGACCGGATAGCGAGAGCGCGCGCGACGCTCATTGCAGGGACGCTGAAGTGATTCCGCTCGCCAGGTGCCTCACAAACATTACACGATGTCGCAGCTTTACAAGTCACCAATTGCCCTAGATGTGTGGCGCACAACACAACTAGGGCAATTCATTGTGCACGAGAAAAGAAACCACGATATAAATTCTACCGCTCAGCCCACGTCAACACGGAGCGCGTTGTAACACAGGAGAGACGACGCTAGCTGCCGACAGAAGGTTCCGTGGCGTAGACTGGGCTTATCCAATCAGATCGCGCGCCTGCGTGACGTGGCGCTTCCAAGATGTCGTGTACTGGAAGTGGGCGGTTGAAATCGCATTTGGCTGAGCCGCTGTGATCGGTGGCGATTCGCAGCTTTAAAGCCTTGTAATAAATTACATAGTTTATGCAGAGAGCTTAAATCCGTCGTAAATGATCCTTAGGACATGCTCTACCGGCCCAATGTGTTCATACAATATCGTCAAAAACGTTTCAGGGTTCCTTTAACAGAAGGCCTTAGAAGCGCTACTAGGCTTCCTGCTATCTACTGGCTGTCAGAACGCCTCTGAGTGGAACGCTCGCGTGTGTGTGTGTGGTTGTGATTGTTTTTTAGATGCGAAGCAACTTATGGCGGGGGCTTTTACCCTCCCTCCCCTCCTCCCCACGTCCGGCCGCGTCGAACCCCCTCTGCGCATGCGTGTCCCCTCTATCTCCTCTCCTACGCTCCCCCTCTCTCTCCTCTACGAATCTTCTACTCTACGGAGCGGCGCGCGCGTCCCCTCCCCCTATCTCTCCTCTCCTACGCTCCCCCCTCTCCTCTAGGAATCTTCTACTCTACGGAGCGGCGCGCACAACAGGTGGTGCGACAGCTGCATGCTCCGCTGGCGGCGCCACGGTAGTTCCGCGATACGAAACGACGGAGCGCGCGCGCCTCATTCTCTCTCCTGTGCAGCGCCGCGATGAGCGCTCGGGCCGCTGCCGCGAAACGGGAGCGGCGACGTGGTGATCCCGACTTCAGGCTTGCGAAGCCGGAAGGAAACGTGAACGGCGGCAAGCGGACCCTTAACTCCGAGCTCGGGAAGCCGAATCAAAACGTCGAGCGGCGGATCTCGAGGCGGCGCGGCAACGCGAAGCCGAATCGAAACGTCATCGTCGGGCGGCGGATCTCGAGGCGGCATGTCTTCTACTATACACTCTCATTCGTCCTCTCAATAAAATTACACCATCTCCCGCTCAAGCTAACCATCTCCCACTGCTTCGCATCCACACATGGTTCCCTTTAGAGGGAGATGGTGTAATTTTCTTCCTCTATTTATTTTCTCTCTCTCTCTTTTTCAGTTCCCTATTCCCCAACACCATTGCAGGGTAGCATACCGTTATTACCTTCTGGTTAACCTCCCTGTCTTCCTCGTCTGTTTCTCTCTCTCTTGTTAACCATCTGTACAGAATGCTTTGCTTGGGCGGTCATTGAATGCGTGCCCATCCATGATGATGATTTTTCTATCTACGACACATGGCAAACCTCGACATAACAGCTCTATTGTATAGTTTCTATAGCTCGTATGTGCCACAGAAATAGGGCAAATCACACTACGTTTGAGCTTCTCTTGTTAATCATCTGTACAAAATGCATGGGCGTTCATTGAATGCGGGCCGGATCATTACGATGATAATTTTCTATCTATGACACACGGTAAACCGCGACCATAACATCTCTGCTGAAAGAACAACTTGCCCCTGGTGTGTGCGGTCAGAAGAGTGCGCGCTTTATATGTGCAGCGATCGAATGTGCCACAGAAAACGATTATTTAACGGCTGATTCTCTCTTTTTTTATTTTCCAGAATAAACAAACAACAAAATGGTCGATTATTGTCGCAAGCCGTAACTGTCATTGTTAGGGACGAGCGACGGAACTTTGTGTGCATGTGTCGTGCTTTTTTTTTAGGCCGCCCGCTACTTTCACCCACAAAGCAGAAGAAAACGGCTGCTGTGAAGCACTTGGCAATGAAACGGCCGCATCGCCACTGTGAGACATTCCATGGTCTGTGGCTGGCGGGTAAACACAAAACCGAAGACGATTCTCAGAGCCATTAGTTGGTCACAACTACATGACGACAATGTGCAAGCGCCGCAGTACATTCCCATGGGAGCGAGCAATAGCCGCGTGTATCGCATGTATCGTCGCCGCCGCGGAAGGGTGAAAAGAGAACAGGCGGTGGCGAAGTGGGGAGGGGACTCCGGAAGGAAGTAGAGCGCGTTGCCATCGAAACGCTATCCGCACGCGATCTTAGTTTTTTGCCGACGATGTCCACCCAAGCTTGGAAACAGGAAGTCGACGATGGGAAGAACCGAGAATGTTAGTCACAGAAAGAAGCCAGAAAGAGGATTGAATCGCTGTGTCACGCCTGCGTTGCTTCTGCCTTGCTCTGCCGTCATAACGCGAAGTGGAGATTTGAGTGAGCATTAGTCATTACACCGATAAGTTCTGCGCTGACTTGTTTCACAGAATGGAACCACTGGAAGTGTATGAAGAGTCGCTGGAGAGGAATCACACATAGGGTGGTAGGCATCCAGCAGCGAGAAACTAGCAATGGCTTGCTATGAGGGCCAAATAAAATAGCGCGACTGCTGACTCTTTGCAGATTCTATTTCCGGCAGAATCAGAAGAAGGTGCACAGATACAATGATGATAGAGCCACTGTAACAGGAAAGCGAGATGCGAATCTATGGGTGAGAAGCAAGGAAGAAGAAATAGAAAGAGAGAGGGGGGTCTGTTAGTGAGTATGGAAATAGATGCGGAGAAAAACTATAGGGAGAACAAAGTGATCAAGAAAGAAGGAATAACGGCGGCTAGCATGGATCACAGACTGCGAAAACAGACTGTCGCCACGCATTAAAGAACAGTCTTATGCGAGTTAAACTTCTTGTTCAGCACAAGAACGTCCTTTTCTTAGCTATAAATTCAGATTGATTTGCTTTATTTTTACACTGTATTTTTTTTCATTTTTATGAAATGCATCTCAACTCTACGCACTGATCTAACCTAACTGTTGCAAACGTTGTTGGAATTCAATGAAATTTATATTTTTCGATTACATTTCGAACAAGCAGGAATCTTCGTCTGTTTCCCATTACACGCATACAGCAATACTCATTTAGAACGACAACTGTGTTTATTAAGGTGAAAGTCGTGTAAGTGACGTGAGTCGAAAGATCCGGCAACCACTGTCGACATGAACGGTAAAGGAAACTTGAGCCGCTTTGATAGTTTGCTTCTTCAGACGCAAATTACTTTTCACAACATTAAGTTGGAATCTCCTGCCCAGCTTTGTTGCTTTATAACTTAGTTCATTAATCTTACCTAATTAATCAACTGAGTGGAACACAACGATAGTGTGACTTACTCCATGCAATAGTCAGCAACATGCATTTGATCGTGTCGTCATAAAGTTTGTTGGCATAATTTTAAACTCTGGCTAGCTGGCGCACCCTCAAGAAAACAAATACGTAGTTTGTGTGAAGCGTTACGTATTTATTTGCATACTACAAAGAGTGGCTAAAGTTGGCTAGCCTGGCTTGCTGGCCAATGACGGCTAATTTTGGCTATGTAGCTGTTAGAGCGATGCAGTAAAATAATACATTTGTACTACTATAAAGGAAAGAAGAGGACTTTTAAGGGCGTTTTTCTTTGTCAGGCACAATATTAATGAGAACTAATAGATAATAATGGCATGGAAAGTATAGAGGATGTTATCTGTAGCAATTAGGATATAAATGTGAAGAAAGTAAAGTGGACGAAAAGATAACTTGCCGAAAAGATAACTTGGCCCCTGCCGGCAGCAAGTTAACTTTTCGTCCACTTTACTTTCTGCACATTTACATCCTAATTAGTACAGATAACATCCCCTATACTTTCCAAGGCATTATTGCCTGTTAGTTCTCATGAATAATGTGCACTACTATGATACTTCTTTCTAAAGGGGTATCAATCCCAAAGGGAAATTAATCCCTAAACGAATCACTCCCTGAAGGCGAACTGACGCAGTGTGTTTCATGCGCACCGACACTGGAAAATCTTAATTTGTACAAAATACGGAGAAATTCGCCACATTTTTTTTCTACAGCGTCGCTGTCCGTTGTCTCGAAAAGTGATTAAATACGTAGCCAGAAGAAGCAGACGCGACAGCCTAATAATTCTTTCTACGAGCCCTAAATCTAATTACGCTACGCAATGATGCCTTACGCGCTATAGAGTGGGCCGACACCCACCTTTCGTAATTGAAGAGCCCATTGTAATTTGTGGGTGCCAAAGCTGGAAACCACCGAGTGCCGCTCGGTGAAGGCAGCAGTCGACGAGCCGCTCAAAGGACAGCGTCGAAGCCTGCGTGCGTGCTCAGGTTGACAGGCTAATGCCTCCAGGCTCAGAGGCCACTCGCCGAAGCAAACCCTCGACACCTTCCAATCTTGGTGCGTATCAGGAGGTATTCACGCTTTGTCCGGACGTATTAGGTCTACGCGCGTACCGCAGTGGGACTTCCAGCCCTGGAAGCGTGGGCGTGCAGTACTGCTTACTTCGTGTAGGTGGCCTGGGTTCACCAGGAGCTCGATGGAGTAATATACCACCGTTTCTCGACTCAGCTGTGAGTGGGAAAGCACAGAAGACCAGCGGCTTGAAATCTCAGCCTGTCCTTTTGTACACTTCTTTCGCTCTGTCCTATGGAGGAGTGGTGTGTTTTCCTGGGCACCCGAGCTTTACGGCGTGTTCTTCAATAATATATACCGGCTTTTTCAAAAAATTTGTCCGAAAATTCTAAAAAATATGGCAAATCTGTTATTTGATCACTGCCTTCGTAAATACATTTTCTGTGGTGGCAGGCACTTCAGCATGACTGGAGAAAATATTGACAGCTTAATTGAATAAACTAAAATAATTAGCTATTTAATCAGGGGGGCGGGCGGTTTGGTCAAATGAGGAATCTATGACTTGCCTGCAAGAAGCCCCTTGCCGCTTAAGGTTTTCGAAAAGCGGCCCGCCGGTAATGTTTGCTGAGATATAAAATTCGAATAAATTCACCGGCAAAACACAAAGCTAACGGCCGAGAGCGCCAATGCCGCCCCCTCGTAGACGCCCAGATAAACACGCTGTTTTCGAAAACGATTGCAATTGTTTTCTTCTGCAATAGATAACCTACGCGCGACATGCGTGTATCATGGCAAGCGCAATCTGCACACCCACACAGCGTAGTAGATAAATGGATGAGGGGCCCCTAATATATGGTAAATAGCTCTGAAAATACAAGAATAAATAAATAAAACGAGCGTGTTTTTCTCTACTGGCGTTCCTCGTCTTTTCGGCGCACTTACTGACGCCGAAAAGGTGATTCACGTGACGTAATTAAGGTGCAACTGCCGATTGGTCTGTATACGGAGAATATCAGTTGTGAATGTCTCCTAGACTGCTTTCCCATGCAGTCGCCCACCCGTTCTTCCTTGTCTCGCATGACCACAGTGCGCGACCAACTGATTTCACTTGGTCTTGTTCGTCGACTGCGCAAATGGAGATAACAGCCTGTAGACGACAAGCCGACAAGCCGAAAATTCCAGAGGTCCGTGTGCTTAGACTTAGGTGCATGTTAATGAACTCCAGGTGGTCGAAATTTCCGGAGCCCTCCATCACGGCGTCTTCATAATCATATCGTGGTTGAAACATGAATCCCAAGAATTATCATTATTAATAAAAAGCTTCATTTCTCAGTAAATTTTCTTTGCTTATCATTCATTTTTAGGGTTTAACGTCCCAAAACCAAAATTCTCTTTGCGGGCGCTCGAGAACCATTCAAATAATAAACACCGCACTGCCAAGGAAGCCAGGTCGAGCTGACATGAGAGAATTACGCCGCGTAACAAAGAAGGTAAACGACATTGCCCTGAACAAAAACTGATCATATATGTATATACACAGCTGTGTTGTCATCCAGCCTTCCTGAAAGGCTCGCAATAATCGGTTATTAAAGCAACGACACGGCGCAATGCCGACGATAAGAACGCAGCGTTTGACCCTCACATCGGCATAACGGTTGTTATTTATCTTTGAACGGCTATACTTATCGACGGGACGCCGCTTACCTTCGCTTTCAATCGGCTTGCGCCACGCTGAGTTATAACATCGACCATCGGCCGCACATGTGGCATATTCAAACGGGATGGTCAAGAACTTGCGCAATGGCGCAACATTGCTATTATTGCGCTGGATGAAAATCGGTAAACGGTGTCCGGGACTTGGCCAGACCGAAAGAAAAATAGCTGCCTTTGGCTTGAAATATGGTAACCGCAGTTGCGGGTTTTACGTTTCTTGATATCGTTGTGGGGTGCTTGCATACGTGTGATATACCGTGCACTGCCTTGAAGCTGCCGAACGTATATCATTCGCGCGCCATCTGTAAGCGTCGCTATTTCGCAATGCCGTACGTTTGGGTTGCAGTTTACATCTGAGGCCTCTTGTTACTGTCGTTAGGGCCGTTGCTGTTGTTCTCACCTCCACAGTTGCACGCTAACCATTCGTCACTTCAGCATTTGAAAGTATTGCGCAAGAAGAAAGACACAAGGAGAAATAAACGAAAAGCAAGTGTACGCTAGCAAGGACTGAATGCGGTCGCCTACCCTTACACTGGCATGCTAAAAAGCGGATGCAAAGGTTAAAGCCAAGAAAAAGAAGGTCACACGGTTCCTTATGCATTCGCTAAAGGCGACTCGAAGGCGAAAGCTACCACCTTCTTTTTTTTCAGTCGATTGTATTAAGTAAATATGCAGAGACTTGAATAAATATGCAAACAACGGCGCATGCGTAATAATGTGCTCGTTAATATATGATTAGGCCATATTCTTGTCGACGACCCGGATGAGCGTAAGGCTGAAAAACTTAATGGTGTACAATTGTGATGCCGTTCTTATGTCGCAGTAGAAATTAAGGGGAACCGAACAACAGCAAAGAATAGGATGGGTGTGGTACAGAGCGTGCGGTTCTTACATTTTCTTAATCTGCTATTTGTTCAGCGGGCGCTCGCAGTGTGAGCCTGAAGAAGCGGGGGAACGCTGCACCATCACGAGCATGTAATGTGCAGGGTGGTCGAAAAAAAAAACTGTTTCATTTCAAGGGCGAAGCAATGAATGCCATAGCAACAAATTGATAGGTTATATAAGAAGTAAGGCTAGCAACTGACTTTTTTTTTTGTATTCGATCTCGCGTAATTCTACGAAACGCTGGTGTAACAGAGTACGGCCGCTCCAGGGAGTGAAGCGGTTTTCGAGCAGTCTCTTCCCTTTGAGAGCACAGCACGTAGAAGGGAATACGAGCCGCTTTCGTGCCTGCTGAGATAGCGCACGTGCCAGCAATCGTGATCGCGCCTTTATTATGAAAGTGTGAACTGTAAAGTTGCTGCTCGAGCGACACAGCCCCTCCTTCCACCCTCCCTCTGCGTCCTTTCATGCTCCTTCAAGGTGGACAGGGCATGTCCTCTGCTTGAACGAGCAATCGACGACAGGCCTCGTACGCGGGCTGATGTTATTGCATGCGTCCTCCGTGCGACGTAGATGAGCCGGCTCGTTTCATCTCCGCTTCGCGTTCGTCGCCAGCGCTGGTGCGCTTTTACCTAGGTAAACGTACGATGCTTGGGGAACGTTATCAATTAGGACATTATATGGAACACGACGATGACGGCAAAAATTCGTCGAGAGCGCCCATTTAATTGCTATCGTATTAAAGTAAAAAGTTGGATATAAAAAGGTTCACTATTGCCTCTAAAACAACTCTGGTGATCAAGTGGGGATGTCAACCAGCGGGTTTCCCATTGTGAGTGAAGGGAACTTGTGATACGAAGAGATATGAAGTCTTGAAAATAGTAGCGAAATGAGAGGGAAGAAGGACTTTTCTTTTATGTACGCGAAGTCTGGCGCTGACAACTTCCACCGAAAAGAATACCCAATATTGCATTTGTGTCGGTTACTTGCGGACACAGGGAGATCTTGACACACGTAAACCGCGAATCACTGCAACTGTACCAAGTGTATCCACCCCACCCACTCCCCAGGAAACACGCACGCACACGCACGCACATGCACAAAAGACAATAATAATTTGGCTTGTGGATGCCGCGACCTGCTTGGTCATCCTCCCCTGCTTCGCTGCGTTTTGACGTATTCGGTTTCTCGCGACTTGCTTTTCTCCCCAATTCATACACCAAGAAAATGCGTAAAAGTTCTTTGGTGCGTTTTGGGGGAATCGCGAAGATGAATGCATTAGTCTGAATGCACTCCAAGACAGCGTCTTTTCAGTGAACGGCGACCTCTAGAAGTGAGCACTAATTGAAATCGATGTCATCCGGAAAAAGCACGAATGTGCTCCCCGTCTCACTCCTTACGTTAGTGTTAGATGTTATGCTTAAATCGTGTCTATCTCCTAACGGACTTCGGTGTTTCCTGCATGAGCGATTAGCGAATGTCAATGACGACGGAAGTGGCCCGTCGAGTAAACAGGAAAGGCAGTCATAAAAGAGGCCTTACCCAGTAGATAAGAATCAAGTAGTAGCTAGTACTTACACCAAAATAAATCTTCGATTTGGAAGCTTCTCGTCCGAGTCTTGCTGACACTTGCATTTTGCCGCGTATTCCTTGTGGAGGCTGTTTGGCCTCCTCTACGATAAGGAGCTTAAGAAAAGCAGGCCAGAAAGATTGTGCCAACTACGCGCAATTTGGTGAGACACCTTTGCACTTAGGATAAGGTCGAATCCTGTGGATAATTTCGAATTTGTGGCGGTCAAGAGAAAATTTGTCGACTGCGCGTCACTCTATTACAGAAATTGCCTGCCATGTTTCTGTGCCTTTTTGGGCAATAGTTATAAGGTGGGAAGGTAAAAATGACAATGTGATTGCATTTTTCTGCTCTTTGGTAAGAAAATATGAAAAAAGAATTTTCACATAAATTTAAAACTCTGAGTGCCTTTCTGAAAAAGATGAAACGCAACAAATGTTTATTCCTTATACCTTTATTAAACAAAGCAGCTTATCATTTATATGGCGGTCACATACGGAGCTGCAGAAAGTAAATTCTTGCAAACACACCATGTGATCTCTATAGGATCGTATAACTAAAAATGTCATTTAGCCACGTTTTATCCTACGCATCGGTCCGCAATTTATCTGAGGTACTTGCTCAAGCAATGTTAATAATAATAATTTCTTTTTCAGAAGAGATATATCCTTATGAGCCTTGATATATACGTACGAAACAGCAAAATGTACCGATCGTGCTTTTATGATGTCCAGAAAAGTTCAGCGTTCAAAAAGCACCACCAGAACTATACTTCGTTACGTGTTTAATTTTAAGATTCTCTACAGGTTCTTTGCATTTGCAACAGATGTTTAATTGTGTCTTGAAAACGCACACTTATGGATGCTCTACGCTAAAAAACCGGCGATTATATTTGCATAATTACGTGTAACAGGGGTTAGTAGCGGTTTATTGCTGTTCGCGCTTAAGTTTCTGAGCACTTCACAAGCAACAAAACGCAGCCGGGCTTTTGGAATAAATTGTTCACATTTACATTTTATAAATACCAATGCAGATGTATAGCGGCCTGAACAGCCAGGAGCTATTCTTTGGGATATTGGTAAAAGCTGAGTATACAATAAGTGTATTAAATTGTTTAGTGTCTTTTCTTTGTCTTTAATATTTTATTTATGATTTTGCAATAGCAAGTTGAAATATTTCACATTCAGTAAGGAAGAAAAGCCAGGCACATAAACGCTTATTTCGTTTTGGTTACGGACTGCAATCCGCTTGCGCATTAGAAGAACTAATAATTGCCGAATTATTATCCAGCTATACTTGACTACTTGTACTGGAAAGTTTTATCGGAGTGGACATGAGACAAAGTGAGAGATTGTTTCACTACACATTTCTTAAGATAATAGGGGCCGCATTTGGGCGATGGCGAGTTTAGGTGCAGGAAGAAGTGCCAGAAAAATCTCAAGAGCGCTCACGTAATGCGGGTGTCGAATCACGGCTGAGCGGGTCAAGCTATTCCGGACACTCACGGTAGAGAGAAACATGTGGAAAAGCTACCATTTCGCATGGGATAATAAAACCTTGCGAATACTCCCTTTGCGGAAGTGACGGTTTGTTGACGTAGCGGTGCCCGCGAAGTGCATTAGTGAAAGGAACGGCGGTAGAGCGAAAGCAACGGGCGCGCACTTTGTCTGGGGCGAGTCGCGTCACTAGTGTCGATAGCGGAGCGTGTGCTCCATCACAATTGTAAGTTCTTGTTGTCCTCGCCACTTTTGAAGCCGCTCGCTTTTCTGCCGATTGGGGATGCGGGAATGCGCACTAAGTGCACTTTGGTCAATTCAACAGCGTGACAAAAGGCTAGCGCGTGCGCACGCATTTTTGTGCGTCTGTTTGATGAGTCCCGTTTCATTGATTTCCACGGTTTTGTTTATTAATATCTTTCGGGAACCCGGTCTTTTGTATGATGTCTGTCGTATGACGACGATGACCTATCGGCATAACTAAGATTTCTTCGTTATAGTTATAGCTCAGCTTGACGAGAAGTGGACTGTAACTTTGTTAAAACGTAGATAATAAAAGCATGACTGATTTTTTCGATGTGGTTCGTGAATTGCCATACTTGATCGCCACATTTACCTATGCTTGTGTGTCACTCTCTTTTTGAAGCATACAGAGAAGGCTTCTTAATTCGCCAATATCGGTAGAGGACACATTGGTGGTAGCTTCGGCAAGGAAAGAGTGTGCGAAGAAGCGGGCGGATACATGCCTCGAAACAGATTATCGAATCATGCGCAGCGGAGCGAAGTCGTCGTTGCTGCAACTGATTAGTTTGTTGGAGCTGCAAGTTGGACAAATTAGTAGCCATCCGTCTTCAGCCGCACCACATACCACAGGAAAACAATAGGTTTCTGCCACTGTGAGACTGCAGTAATCTGGCAGCCTTCTGTTGTGTGATGTTGATCTAGTCGTGACGCGTTTCGTAGCTGTTCTAGGCACGCGTGTGCATCAGTACTGTATTGATGCCGTGCCATGATACTATTAAAGTCCTCTTTGTCGTATAATCGCCTTGTCTACGTCGCCGAGTCCTCACGTTTGGCGCAGTTGACGACGAACTATGCCGGGGAAACCAGAGCCACCCGTCTGCTTCACGTGAGTTGGTGTTTGGCCCCCGCTGCCTGCCTCCGCCTCTGTCTGCCCTAAGCCTACTTCGAGCTTGCCGCCTGCACATCGACAACAATGCGCTCATCAACAGGAACGAAGCCACGGTGGAAAACGTGGTCTCACAACAGACTTTATTCACCAAGAACTTTCACGTCGTAACCTGCAGACGACTGGATCAAAAACGAGATGATTGAACGGTTGCTTGCCGATATCGCCCACAACCGTCAACCGTCTGGTGTACCCGACTCGACAGCTGACCAACCTGTTCTCACTTCAAGTATGCAAGTGTTGAACGACTTATTGCAGCAGTTTTTGACACTCTTACAACGGGCGATTTTTCCAGTCCAAGTCACCACGCTGCCCGTCCTTTCTGCATCGCTACCAACCTTTAGTGGTGACGGAAGTATTTCAGCTCATCAGTGGCTCGAAGAACTCGAGCGAACGCAAGGATTGGCCTTGTGGACACCGTATACGCTCCTCGCTGTAGCACTTGGTAAGCTCCATGGCCCTGCTGCAGATTGGAAGAGCGTGGCAGGGAACCACTGCGACACGGGAAAATTTCAAGATTGTGTTCGACAACCAGTTTGGAGACAGACTTACGCCTGCAGTGGCAGCATATAGTCACCAAACGCGTCCAGCCACCCAGTGAGAGCCTCGCCGATTATCTTTGGCAAAACTGCGAGTCATTTCAGGATGTCCCGTCTAATTGACAGATGCTCAGCGCATGAATGTGCCCTAGAGGGAGTGCACGACACATGCTTAGCAACTACTAGTACTGCACAACGTCCATAAACTGTGAGCGCTTTCCTTGACATCGCCACCCACCTCGACCTTACTATGCATCATTCCTCTGTTTTTCCCTGTCAGCCGCCCGTTGCTGCCAGAACATCAACCTCACGAGCACCTCCCATGCCTGTGCAGCAGATTGGTATTATTAACGGCACAGCTTCTTCACAAATCGATCCACCTGGGTCATCAGTCTCACGTCGAACTTCCTCGTATCATTGGACCAGGAAGACAGTCGTATTCTGCATCAGCTCCAGAAATGGCGCACCTGCATATCGCCCCGAGGAAACCTAAGCAAGGCCACATGCCACAATTGTCACCAAATTGGCCATCTTGCATCGAAGTGCCCTCGTTCCAGATGCAATGCTCAGCTATCCAGCCAGCAAACGAACCTTCCTTTCGTGGCGTGCCTTCAGACTTCAGAACCACTCGAGGAATCACTTTTGCAATGTGATGTAATTCCAGCCGACATTCACTTATAGGCACTGTTAGCGCCTTTCCAGACAGTGGTTGCAAACACACCCTACTCTCGCTGCACGTTGTTGGATCTGTCAACCGGTTACCATGGGCCAAGCCTCTCATATCTGGTGTAGGTGGTGGTGCTGTCATGCCAGTTGGTACATTATGTACTCGTATTTCTGTGGGGCCCATTTCTGCAGCGCTTGAGGTTCTAGTTCTGGCTAAAAACCACTTGACTTTGATTCCTCGAGAGGACTGGTTGAGGCAGCTCATGCTGAGCTCCTTGTACGGCTATCTCATCCAACAGAAATTCAACATCCCAGCACGGTGATGTTGTGATGCGATGCCTGCAGAAGGCGCTACCAAGAATTTCCAATGCTGTTGTGTTGCCAGTAGCACTACGTCTCCTTTCGTACAAGAAGCGTCTGTACAGGCTGTTTGCAGTTTTCACCGTTGCCGAACAAACACCCAGCCCACATGGTTATCCCTCGCACAGCATGAAAAGTTACCTGAAGTGATACCACATAAACCGAAGGTAGCACAACTTGGCTCGCATGAGCCGCGAATATGTATTATTCACTACGAGAAGGCGAGTGTTTTGCGAGAAATCTCGCACTATGTCTGAACCTCAGCACGTGCCGTAATGCACACAAATAAAAGAAAAATAAAGAAAGGAAATAACGAAGAGATGCTACCAGAGAAAGAACGTCGTTCTAAATGCATGGGATCTAATTTCATGAGGTAGTTCCCTGTTCTGGAGAGTAAGTGGGCCATAAAAAAAATTAGGACTGAGACGGAAGTTAAGGCTTGTCAAATGAGCAACAGTTGCGCGTGTGACTACATTAAAGACAGCGAGTCTGCGCCCTGTCTATTGTTCTATCACCGTCCCCTGTCTAGCGCTGTTTCTTCCGTCTTAGCAACGTTAACGACATTAATGGCGAAGCGGCGACAGAGATGTGCGCCGATGGCATGGCAAAAGCATATGAAATGACGGCTTGCACGGCGGTGGACCAGGCATATAACCTAATTCAGCGAAAAACGTGTCTTTTTTTCTGCTACCATACCCTAACAATCAATAAAAAGAAAAAAAACAACGAAGGTCTCATAGCTTTCGAGGTAGCCAGAGTATTCGATTCAGTGAGAGAGAGAGAAGGGAAGAAAGGCAGGGGGGATAACCGGACGAGGAACTTCAGGTTTGCTACCCTACACTAGGCAAAAAGTAAATGAGAAAGGAAGAAGGAAATGGGGTCCCACTGCTGAATTATCCGTACCAGCTGCTCCGTAAATAGCAGTATAAAACTTGTGGGCTCCAGACGGGTCACTCTAAGAAACTTAGTGCTCAGTCACTGGAAGAGAAATGGAAAAGGCCATGGGAAATAAGAAACGAGGGTTTTCACTACATGAACGGAACAAGACAAAACGCAGAATAAGTACCACAGCAGTCTCGAAAATGGCGTGGAGTAGGCAACATGCTTTCACGCTTGATAAACGAAGGCACAAATTCGTGACGGATCTTTACGACCACGCATGCATAAAAAGTTTTTGGTCGACAATATACACAAACACGTGGTCATAACGACTGAGTGGTATGTCGTAAATGGGTCGTTACTAAAAGCATGCCGTGGCCACGGTCCGGATTTCTACATAGTAGGACGTAGGCGCTTTCTCTGTTCAGAAAACACATGATTCCACTTAAATGGCACATGCAGATGTGATGTAACGAAGCTCTGTGTGGGAAGGCAATGATTGGACGAAACTCGAATGACCGTTTTTAAGCCATGATGCGATCGGCAACGTCGAAACCATCGGGCGAGCTAGGAAACTCAATGCCGCCATGCAGCAGTCCAAACCAGTTAGGTGTCGTGCTCCTCGCTCAAGCTGTTATCGCGTTCTTTACATCAAAGCGTTTCCGCAAGAGCTTCATTTAGCTTGAAAGCCGAGCAGTCTATGAGCCATTTTCTCTGCCAGTAGCTGGACGAGGAAGTTACGCGCACATTACTCTCGCTATTTTCCCGATTGCCTTACGTAGTGTAACTGAAACCAACAAAGGTGGAGGCTGATGAATATTCCGCAAGTAGTGGCACGGCTGTCATTCAGAAGTGGACAGTGCGCACCAAGCAATAAGGTTTACGCCTATACTTTCGAATGCTTTAAACATAGCGATTTCAAGAAGTGATACAGAGCTAGCACTAGAGCATTGGTGGGCTCGGGCCTACCCGAAAACCTGGGCCGGCCCGGCCTTGGTCCGGGCCGGGTCTGGTAGAGTAGTTTCACGGCGGCCCGTGCCGGGCTCGGGTCTGAGCTCCGGACTTGGGGGCGGGCCCGGGTTTGACGTGGCGGGTCGCGTCGGGCAGACTTGGACTTCGCTCGTTCTTAAAGGGGCACAAAGTGAAACAATGAATCGGCTCGATGATAAAGTGTACTCTGAGAACTCCAATGTCATTAATTTTAATCATACGTTATATTATAGAAAAGGAAATGAAGGTCGCAGTTCCATTCTTAAGTTTCGCGCCGAAATCTCACCGTGACGTCACGGACGTCAGACTGTATTTGTCTATTTGGGCTCATTGGCTCAACGAAATTTTCTGAAACTCGGTATGCTACGTCTGTGGCCCCTCATAGGTTGTACCAAATGTCAGCTAACGTTGCCATTTGAAAGACGTTTCCCATATCTCATACATAGGTCATTGCTCAAGAAGATTTGGCGGGAGCATTCTACGAACATATAGATACCTATCTCCAAAATAACGAAAATCTGGACACCGATTCTGAATATAGAGTTTTTTTTTCACGGTTATGTATCGACACACGGTGACAGCAGGGGGTGCCTAAAGAAAAATGTTTTGGGCCAGTCATACCTGTGTAGCTCAAGAACGTACTTATAAACAAAATGTAAAAACGGTATGAAGACAGTCATGTGCGCGCCACGACCGCGTGTTCGAGGCCCCTGCGCTATATAGTGCGAGAACTAAACGATACTGCCGCAACAGCGTTGAAATTGGCAGGAATAGCATAGGTCCATTAAACATGGCATGGGGCAAAGTATATTCGCTTGACGAAATACCTGGCTTGAAAAAGACAGTTACGAATTCCGTGCTGGGTGATGTCCCCTTACCTCGAACCATATGCATCCAGTGAGTAAGCGTCGAAAATATTATTCGCGCCTTTACTACCAAACTGGAACGAACCCCGGAAATAGATCGAAATCACTTCGTCCACCCCTGCCAGTCCTACCCGCGTAGTCCAATGTCCTCCTTCTCCAGGTACAACATCGTTAGGAAGCCATACACATAGTAATATGAAAAAAAAAAAGAGCACGTTATGCGCGGTTTTACCGCGCTTAACACACACTGCTGAACACTACAAGGAGAAGCCTTTAAGGAGAAGTTTCACAATGATATTGACAAGGGCACGACGTTGGGAACGAGAGACATGAACGGATGAGCTGGACAGCTTTGTTCATTTTATAGAGGTCCACATAGACATCCCAACATTGCTCCGTTGGGGAAGTTAACAACGACTGCCGAAGCCATAATTTGGAAGGCAGATGTGCGCCCCTGCGGCTAGCGCAAGCAGTGCAAGAAACTTGAGCGCGGCTCCATATGTGATGTAACAGTGCGTGGAGGGCTTAAAGCCGGAATCTCCCGATAATCTCATTTGCTTCACAATACCACAACTATGGCACAAAAACTTATAGACCGTATACACGAGTAGTGGTGTGAATATTAAAAGAATGCTATGACAAATAGTTTTATTCTTGCTTTCTGCTGCTTATACGTATCTAAAAGCACACATGGTGCACGTGGTTCGTTATAAACATTTATCTTGGCTATAGTGTATTTACAACAAAGGGCATAAATTTGGCCTTTTTCCTCTATAGAAAAAGTGGTAAGGTGATACTATGCTGAAGACAGGTGCTACATAACCAGAAGGGTGCACGATTGGCTTTGTTGTTAGAGCATGCTTAGGGCATGCGAGAGCATGTTAGAGCATGCAATAGAGAGCGCATAAAAAAAAAGTGAAGAGAACGTTCTGTTATCTGTATCCCATTTTTATTGCGCTCCCTATCGAAACTTAACTCATGCTGTAAATCACCTTTCTGCTACATATCTCTACAAAACGCTCTTGATGATTCCCATTGTATTTGCAAGAAAAAATAAATACAGTATAGCACTGCGAACAAACGTTCATCGTGCCCAGTACGTCAACTAACTGTTTCCCCCGTGAGCCCCTTTTTCCAAGAATCACCATAGTTAAAGCATCATTGTTAGCGAAGCATGCGCCAACGAAGAACAGATATTTGCCTCTTAAAACGCCTTGCTGTGGATCGCATTAAAACCCCTTTATGCGTTTTCCGCCGGCTAGGTTAAGTAGCGCAAACTCGTCCTCCCCACTGCCTTTACACCGGTGCTCCGCCCAGTGGAATCAGAAGTGCGCCAGGATGTTTTGCTGCGTTTCCGGTTGATGCACCCGCCGCATGCCCATACAGTTCATATACAGGGTGTTTCAAGAAATGTGTCCAACCTTCTTAAAAAATCTGGAAAATGCGATATTTGATTGCTGCCTTCAGAATTGGTTTTTCTGTAGTGGCAGAGATTTTAAGATGGTTAATGAAATTATTTGGGACTGTAATTAAAAAAGCTAAATTAATTAACTTTTAATTAGTGGATTTAGGTGGTTGTGTCAAATAGGAGAATTGAAGTTCTTCATGCCAGAAACCCAACCCGACTTTGAGATTTCGAAAAAGTGGCATCTGGTAATAATTACTTAGTAATGAAATTCAACCAAATTCAATGGCGAAACCAAACAGAAACATGGAAGAACGCAACTGCCATATTCTTCTGAGACGTCCAAAATGAGTGAATGACTTTTCTGTAGCGCTAGCCATCTTAAGATGGTTAGAGACATGACTTGATACACTAATTAAGAAAGTTAAATTAATTACCTTTTAATTAGTAGTTAGTGACTGTGTCAAATTGGGGAATGAAGTTCTTCGTGCCAGAAACCCAACCCAACATTGAGATTTCGAAAAGCGGCCTCTAGTAATAATTACGATGTAATGAAATTCAACGATTTCGGCTTTCGCGTTGAAAGCCGTTGCATTTCGTTGATTTGATTACGCCCAACAATTACTAGAGGACGCTTTTTCGAAATCTCAAAGCTCGGCGTTCCTCGCATGAAGAACTCAATTCTCCCATTTGACACAATCACCTAACTCCAATTCAAGAAGTTAATTTATGTAACTCTCTTAATTACTGTCCTAATGATGTCCCTAACTACCTTAAGATTTCTGCTGGTACAGAAAAAGCAATTCTGAAAGCCCCGAGCAAATATCGCATTTTCCTGATTTTTTCAGAAGGTTGGACACATTTCTTGAAACCCCCTATTTACTGCCCGCGCGACGCAGAAACACCGAGCGAAACCTCACTCGGCGCGAGCAGCTTAGGACGAACCTCAAAACAACAACGCTTGGGAAAAGAAATGGAAATATTTGCTTTCTCGCGTATACAGAAACAAGACGGAAGACAAAAACGGAAAGAAGTGGCTCAAGAACTTCTTTCCAGAAGCTCTGGAACTGGAAATGGGTGGCGGCGACGAAACAATAGATGGCGCTACTAAAAAAGCGGCAGCAGACGCGATGGAGGGCTCTAGATTGCGTTAGAGTTACTGCATATGCTACATTTAGGTAGCAGAGTTGCCATCTGTCTTCCAAACGCCGCTAGCAATCATGTGTGCGGAGAAGCAGACGCTCGGGCCAACTTTTGTATTTCTGGACGCCGCCGCTACAGCGAACTGATTAACACTAGTCATCGACAGCCAATGTTTATCGCCGGTCTTCGCACGCCAGAAATGTTAATCGGCGACACGGTGGGCATGTCGCCTGCAAAAACGGAGCACGACTTCACCGCATAGCTGTGGTTGCTAGCCAGACCTATGCGCAACTCTGCTACCTAAAGGTAGCATATACAGTAACTCAGATTGCATGTTCGCGGAACGCCACCTAGATTGGCCCGCGTCCCTGTCGGGCCCCACATGCGGTCAGGCCAGGCCGGGTCGGGTCTCGCTTTAAGTCACCGGGCTGGGCTCGGGGGGTAAATTTAATGGGTTCCGGGCCCGGGTTGGGCACAGACGAAAATCACTGCCCGTGCAGTGCTCTAGCTAGCACCTCACTCTCTCCTGTGGATTTTTTTGGTACTCATATCGGTAATGCTTCAAGACATGGCTTATGTAGGCTTATGAACACTTGGCAAATAGAATGAAAGCTAGCTTCATATCTTTGTAACTGCCCTTATTTTATTCATTTTCGTCGCGACTATTCACATAGGTCAGATATGTAAAGCAAAAAGTATGTGGCTCATAATCGAGTGAGAAAGAGAAAGTGTTTCAGTTAAAAATAAAAATTAAGGAGAGGTACCCTTAGCAATTTTACTTTATCAGTAAGTGCTGCCAGATAAAGCGATCGTAACTAGAATATTTTGTGAGTTTCAACTAACACAGAGAGCAGTAAGAAAGTCAGAAGGGTCATTTGGCTCGAAGCAATGAATCTATTACACTTGTAATCGCAATTAGGTGTGTACAATTGAGCCGACGAGGAGTGTCTTTAAAATTAGTGCGGAATACCTCCACCATGAAATTATGAGGCTTCCCGGGTTGGCTTCAGAAGAAAAGCGCCATGTTCCCTAAAGAAGGCGGAAACGTGCTTTATTCAACAGAATGATGAGAGATCTGTTAACCAAGCTTCTATGACACTGTTAGACAAACGAAACAGCACTTTAGAGATATGGGTTATTTGTATAAAGAATGAGATGTCGGGAATAGGTGTCGCGCGCACATGTCAAATATATTCGTGGCATTTATAAGTTAGAGTTTGCGGAACATATGAATATGTCATTGGGGCGCTTTCGTGTTGTCGCCTATCTTTCTTCTCAATGTCGTTTGTTCATGCTTTTTAGAAAAACAAATTCGTATCAAGTACTTGAAGAATACGAGGTCCAAATCACCGTCGTGTGGCACGGACACTGGACACTTTTATGTTTCATCGTGATCTTGGATGATGAAAAGCAAAACATTCTAAAAACTAAGAAAGATCGCATCGATTGTCAGCACAAGCCTTTCTGCACGTGCCTTAAGAGCAAGATAGCAGCTCTCATGTCAATTATCTTCGATGACTCAGCTTCTTTATTCAGGGGATGTTTCCACATCACTTGGAAAAAAAAAACACCCTTCAATCACATTCATTCCTTCATGCCCTTCTTCCGTTCTCTTCTTTCACGTTTAAGCATTTCTATTATTTGTATTGCCTTCTTTACCACGTTTTTGTTTTTCTTTCCAGACTGGTTAACATCCCTGCCTTTTCTCTTTCTCCTGTTTCCTTCCTCCCTTAGCAGCCTTTCTTCGCGTTTCCCGCGGCAAGGCGGAAGCGAACTATCGATGTCCTCTTCGCGCAGTGGTCCCGTATGATTAACTTTCGGTTGCTCGAAATGATTCCCAATGGTGCTGGCGAGCTCCCTAGTCACAGCTGGAGTAAGGACAACCACCGGACGTAGGTGGCGATAGTCGCCATTCATTTTGTCGCATTCTCCAAGCGCAGCCAACCTCAATGCGGAGTCGGCACAAAATGATATTGTGACGGCGGCCTGGTTTCGCCGATTGCTTTAACGCCCTCTATGTCTGGGGCCCCAAGCCGTTTGTTCGCCGCTTGTTGAAGTCACTGATGTGAAATGGTGCAGTCACGTTTCATCATCCTTCAGCTGGACATGTATAGGCGTTTTTACTTGAGACACATGGGCGCCGCCACCTTGGGCTGCTAAACGAATGTTTTCTCATTTTTGTATCTCGTGTCGGGCATTGATAAGGTCAGGAAACGTCGACTGCACAAACCCAACCGTTTTGATGTGTTTACGCCCACCGTAGCACTATTCGTTTAATTATTCAAGGTACAAAACGGTACGGTTCACAGCCCAATATGGCGGCAGTGAAATGCATCCGTAAAATAGTCTATACTTCGTGGTTTACCACGAACGCGTATTCGCGTTGGAAACACAACTTGTGATCATTATTGTGCAATCCCTACCTGTACAGGTATGTTATGGTGGGTAGGAGCCAACCATGAGCTAGCTAGCTTTATTTTAAAGCGTGGTATTTGATGTAAGGGCAAACATTTATTTTGGAGTTTTGTAAAGTCACTGATAGGAGAAGTCGCTTATGCATAACCGAATATAATAACTCGTATAACTGTGAGATCCAGAAAAATGGTTTAATTTAATTGTCTTACTTATTCCGGATTTCAGTCGGCCTATTGGCAAAAGCGCAAATGAGGCAGTGCATAGGATGTCATGCTGTTTCTGTTCTACGGAATAGCAGCATATTTCGAGTGTGCATTTTGATTTTATTTTAATAAACGATCTTCTACGAATCTACTGCCCGTTCTGTCTCTTTACCTCACGAGCTGCTGCTTGTGAGCACTCACTCGGGAATAGCGCAGGGTTATATGCACACGGACGGCACATGTGCAAATGGCATAAAATCTGTAAAAATAGGACAACAGCACAAAGAATCAAACAAAGACAAAGAAAAGTTGATCTTTTTTTCTGAACACAGCATGTTGCTCATTCTATTACTTGCTTTACGTCTCTTCAGCAGATTCCTTTCTTTGTCCTCGCATTCCTTAATTTCTTAAAAGCCAAACGCATCCGGAATGCCATTTCATGTGCCCTAGTACGGCGCAAATGGTTTTTCGTCGGGTGGCGTAAGTGCTCTTTATTGCGCCGCCTTATGAAGCACCTTGGCACTTACCCTCTTTATACTCTATCAGAGCATATACATACGGTATATAAGCTGTCTGCACAAGAAGCAAGCCCATTTTGTGTTAATCTCGTGTGTTTTTTGTTTGTTTGTTTTTTGCAGCAGAAGTTCTTGGGATACGACATCTAGGAGCGACCGTGAATATTTGGTGACGGCTGGAAACAAGAAATTGGTTTCAGTTTACTAAAAGAGAACAGATACAATTCAAAGTGCAAAACAAGTGATTGTTAGTTTTTCTTCCTTCCAGTCTTCCTGTTCAATAAAACGCAATAAACTTTTTAAGTCGGAGTACTGAACAGTGCTTAGTGCTGAAACTTTCCAGCGCGTCTGTGTGTTAGCATATATTTGTATGATTGGCGGAACATGGAAGAGGCCATTGCCCTGCAGTGGGCAAAGTCAGGCTGCTGCTGATGATAATATTTGTATGTGTGTGCAAATTTCTGTGCATGTATTTGCGTTCCATGTGCTTCTCTGAGAAACTATTAGTACCCATTTTTATTCAGCTGTTAGGAATACCGACTTCACCAAACAATAACAACTCACATTTTAATCGCATGTGTAACTCGCATGCGTTTTCAAATTTAGCACAATGGTAGGGATGTTCTTTCAAGACTATAGACGCTTGACTCAAGAAAAAAAAAATGCAGCATAGAACTACTCACTGACTGCTTTGCATGAAACCGATTCCCAGAAGGGGTGGGATCTGCCGAATTCTTTTTTTATAATTCTCGGTCCGCACAGATCCATGTTGCGTCGGATGTGTGTGCACTGTCACGAAAGAGACCGGAAATAAGTTCCTGTCACTGTCAAAACGAAAGCAGCATAAGCTTGCCAGCGACACGCAGGTGAAGCTTTCGCATGCTAATGAGGTTGAGAGTAACGCAATCCATACTGCTTGTAATGTGACTCTACTGCCATATGGCATTTACGTAGCATGCACGTTTTCCGCTCATGCAAAGTGCGCGAAATATACCAAGGCTAGTCTTGTGTTCTTCGCTTTTGTTCTTCGCGTCGTCTCCTGTCTGGGCTGTCAACTTGTCGTATAGACTTGCCTTGTGTGCTTCAAGAGACGAATAACGGGAAAGAGACATAAAAACCCACAACCTTTCATGCAACACGGAGTGCGCTGCATGCATGGCCTCGCTGTCTGATGGGCTCCGCAGTTGCACGCGCCAGACGCCATTGTATCGGTTTGTAGAGCGGGGAGCCGTGCGGTGAATAAATGAGAACCGGATTTTTTTCGAGACAGATTTCCTCGGTTGCCAGGGCTTGGCATCGTGGAACGCAATTGAACACGCAAGGGAGCAATATCTAACAGAGGGGAAGCAGTGACGACAACCTCCCCGCCCCCCCCGCCCCCGCACACGTACACAATCTGGGAAACTAAACTTCTCCGTGCCAACCTGGATGCGAAATTATTCTTCTCTGGCGTTCCATTAAGGCATATACTCATCTGCACGCAGCCCTTTAATATCACGTATAACACCGCGGCGCAAAGAAAAGAAGCGAGAGAATTGAAGGAACAAAAGCAATTTTTAAGCATCCACCCAGTACTTCAATACTCCGATAAACTACCTCGTCAGAGACGTCAAGCTTGACCTTTAAGGCCACTTGCGTAATTAAACCCTAGAAAATAAAGGACAGCCCAACAAAACAAAACATACAGCGAGAGTAAGTCTTTTAGTTACGCAATATACCGACTAGGCCTGTTTCCCATATTGTCATCCCTCCTGTTGCTATCCTATTTCAGAAAAAAATTAAAGAGTTAGAAGCCTTCTATCCCCAACTGGCATGAGCTTCAATTAATTTTTTTGTCCGACGCATCTCACACCTTTTGAAGTGAATTCCTCTTTTTTTTTGCCATTACTTCCCGCTTCGTATACCTTTCCAGGCTGGAGAACCAATGTACGACAACAGACAGTGTCCTGCCTGAAAATTCCTCTCCACCGCACCTTACAAAATGCCGATGAATTCGTTACGGAAGTAGGACAGCGTTTTCATTACACAAACATCCGCGACTTCTGGGATTTAAGCTGAGCCTTAAAGGAGAGCGTCGGTTCGCGCTAAGTGTGGGTAGAAGTATGGCCATTAAGCATCGAGCACTAGTTATGACGGCATCCTTAGACCTACGCTCCGTAAAATCTTGTCAGTGCAGTGGTCACGAGGCCTCAACTGAGGATTAAACAAAGCGGGAGTAGTTAGTTAATAAACTGCAATAATATGGGCCGATCGAAGCTGTGTGAGCTGTGTTAGATGTACCGCGGAGTGCCCCTGATATCAAATTAGCTATTTACAATGAGTCATCGCGGCTGTACGCGGTTATGTGTGTCATTGACGAGTTTAAGTGACCACTGCATATAGCCTAACGCTAATTCAGTTTCTCAAGTAGCGAGCCAGACGATCAGCCAGACTAACATATATCCAGCATATCAATAAAATAAATGTGGAGTATATATGGAGTAACATGGAGTAATTACAAAAACAAAGCAGGAAGCATGTTGATTGCTTTCCTTAGAGACAATGAATTGACGCACTTTCGGTGAAAAAAAAAAAAGTTATGGTAGCTTCGCAATAGTGGTGCCAAGCCTGAAGGAAGAGCGGAGCTTCGTGGACTTCCTTGTTTCTGTTATTTTTCTTCCTTTCTTCTCTTTCTTTGCCTTTCTCTCTGTTCTTGTACCTGATGCTTCCTCTTTTTTTTCTCTCTATTTCTTCCTTTCTCTCGCTGTCTATTTCTTTCTCTTTCTCGCTCTTTCTATCTCTATTTCTCTTTCTTCCCCATCTTTCTCTCTCCCTCTCTGATTCTTTTTCTCTTCGTTTGTTCTCCTTCTCTTCTCTATTTCTTTCCCTTCTGTCTTGCTTTCTGATTTTGCTATCTCTTTTTCGTGTCTGTTTCTTTCTATTTACTTCTCTCTCTTTCTATATCTCTCTATCTTTCTTTCTATCTTTTCTCTCTTTCTTTGTTTCTCTTTATTTATCTCTATTTTTCTCTTTCTTTCTATTGCTTTCTCTATCTCCCTCACTTTCTCTCTTTCTCTATATCTATTTTTCTTTCTCTTTCTTGCTCTCCGTGCCCACTTCACCGAGCAGAGTTTTCGTTTAACGCTCGCACCTGCTGTACTCGCTAGTGAGGCTTGCCCAATTCCTGTGTCGCATACCCTCCTGTGGTTTTCTGTGGACACCAAATTTTTAATGCCGGCATAAACAGCTCGGCCATTAAAAAGAAAACTCGTAGTAGCGTAAATTATGCGGAGGCGGAAAAACTGCTGACCATCGCCTAGAGCAGCTCAGCACTAGCCACTTCTAACAAATTACCTCAATGTCCGCATCGACTGCATCAAATGTAGAAGTACGTACGCCAAGTCTAGTAACCAGTACGTAAGTTGCAGCTCCATATATCGTTACCCTGTATATCTATATCGCCAACAAAATCTAACAGAAATGAACATGTGCTCTTCATTACTTGCAATATATGCAGGAAACTAGCACCCGTTTGCGCATTCCACACGATAGGTTTGCGGGCAACCACAATGGCAGGAGATGCACAAACATGCGCAACGAGATGAGGGAGACCGCTGATGCGTACATCATTGATTCTTTAGATAAAATCACGCGAAAAAGAGACCTCTTTTTGAAACACAGGTGTTCCACTGCCGACAACATGTGAGGCGACAGCTTTCTCTCGTTGGAGCGAAGGATGCTGCAAGACAGCGCATTGAATGAGGCTTCAAGCGAAGGACTCGCTTAAACATCGTTCGGTTCAGCACGTTGCAGCAAACAACGAACAACTAGAAGGCTGGTACATTGAAGGCTGGTTTTGTCGCTGGTTCCAATCAAGCATATACAAGCATATAATAAGACACTGGTAACAACCGGAAAACCGAGCGCTTGCGAGTTACTTTAGTGAATACAACTCCATGTTCTCTATTCGGCCCTACTACACCACGACTTATCATATTTGTTGTCGAATGTGTCCGAACCATCCTAAATATTTTTAACGGCCTGTGCCGAGATGATAATATGCTGATGTGAACAGGACGAAGCGAATCGCCTGAATGTTGGGAAACTAAAACGCCTGTAATAACTTCCCTGATCTTCCCGCCTATGGTTTGAATCAGCGCCATTCAAACTCCACTGGCCATGGTGGTTGTCACAAAAACGCTTCATTTGCGAGGGAGCGCTATTGTATTGCATGCGCTTGCTTCGACAAACCGCCACGGCTTCTAGCATAGTGTGCGTAGTTGCTTTGACGAGCGACTTAAGCGTTTCAGCCATGGCATTTTTATTTTGGTCGGAGAATTATTTTGCGTGTGTTTTCCTAATAGTCAGGACTTCAGAAGACCGGAAGACCAGACGCAAAGAAATTGAGCCAATAGTGCAAGTATTTATGAATTTGCAAGCATTGGTCTTAAATTAGGACATCAGGGCTTAGTGAATGTGAAATGAGAAAATTGACTTCTTATTACTGGGTTTATTTCAGGTCTGTGCCTACTGACTGACATTGATGCAATATTCGAATATCCCAGTACATAAATTGATATCCAAACAGAAATATGTTTGCGAAAAACTGCGCGTTTACCCGTCCCTGCGTGACCCATTACTTCTGTCAAGCTTCTTGTTTTTTTTGGCCCCCAGCTTCGTGAATATGCCTAAACGGCGGTGTCGATTGCAGTGGGGATACTTGAAGAATAATTCCCTAGGAATTAGCAGTTTTGGTGTCGTTGCCGATGTGCTAGGGAAAATTCGGTAGGATGGTGTCACATAACACCGCCAGGGCCGCAAAGGTTAAGGCCCAAGCATACAAGCCCTTTGCAAACCAAGGACCATACACAACGACCAGTGTCGTTGTTTTAATGTCCATTCTGTTTTTCTACTCCGTCTTTCAGCGATGAAACTAAAGACTTCTTCGCCTCTACCCCAGTTTCCAGTGCTCCAACCCTCGTCACCCTCCATGCAGCACGCGCTTTCCAGAGCAATTAGCAGTTCGTTGCCCGAGCCTTTGTGTAGAGTGCTGCGCGTTGCTGGCTCCGCCCCGTCCATTGACTCGAGGTCGTTTGTTTGATCGCTTTCTGGGCACATTAGCTGCTCCTGACGAGATGTCACTGCGTCTAACGAATGTGCCACGCTTTGCTCCGAAATTGTTTCTGGGCGAATGTGACGTGGAGCTGGCGTAGATAGCAACCAAAAATGCAGCCTCGCTAGTACAATGTAGAAACACTTTGTACAAATGTTAACGAGAGAGAAATAGAAGCAGAGAGAGCGGGAGAAGCATGTGTTAGAGTTTTCAGCAAAGTGGAATTTTTGAGTGTCATTCTTTTGCACTGATAAACATTGCGAGTTCACACGCTGTCGACACTTGGCTGTACTGCAAATGCTATTGCGGTTATTCTCGAAACACTTTATGGTCGTGTAGTGTGGCGTGAAGGGCCTTGTTTCACACGCGCGCTATTACTACAATGCGTTCGCGATAAAGCCAAACTAGAAAAACGCAGAACAAGTAGAAAACGTAAGGTGAACTAGCTGGGGTAGTGACAGTAAAGTGCTACTGACCACTTCGCACACTGAACAATTCATCTGAGCAAGATAAAGAACAGCGAGCCAAGGTCTACCGCTAACGCAAAATACGTAAAAATAAGAAAGATCACGTGCAAGAGTATGATCTTTGTTTCGCTTCGCCTGTTCACTAATAAGTCACACACAGGCAAAATAAGCACACTTTGAGGCGTGGAGATGATCCTCGACAAGGCCGCATGTATTCAACAGGCGTGTTTTAAGAGTAGAGCTGTCAAAACTTGGCATACCCTCGTACAGTGTTCGCGGAAAGTGCGCCTAGCATCGCCTGGCGATCGCGTCACCATGCGTCGCCTAGCAACGCGAAGAGGGACGGAAAGAAGGAGGAGATGAGAAGGGAGAGGAGGAGGAGAAGAAATGAATGAAACCAGACGAAATTCCTTGGCGAGGCGGGACTCAAACCCGAGTGCCTACGGACCGACGGCGAGCGTCGTAACCACTCGGCTATCCAGTCACAATAGCAGAACAAGGATTTGTGGGAACCATACGATTGCGTGCTATGAGAGAAGAACGAGAAAAGGAAAAAGAGAAAGAAAGAAAGAAAGAAAGAAAGAAAGAGAAAGAAAGAAGGAAAGAAAGAAAGGAACAGAAAAAAAGAGAAACAAAGCGAGAGAAAGAGAGAGAGAGAAATAGAGATAGAAAGAAAGAGAAGGAGAGCCCAGCCATGTACGCTATTGTGTAGAAAGGGTGTGGGAAAGGGAAGTAAGGGTGAGGAGGAGGGAAAATAAGAAAAGAGAAACAGAGAGGAGAGACAGGGAGAGAGAGAGAAAGAAATAGACAGAGAGATAAAGAAAGAGATATAAGGAAGAGAAAAGAAAGACAGCACAGCATAGCCATGTATAGTATAACATAGAAAGGAGTGGGAAAGGGAAGTAAAGGTGAGGGGGAGAAAAAGGAGGAGGGGAAGGCACCAGTTTCGCTGTTTCCTCAGTACTCGCGCCACTAGTGCGTGGCTGCCCCATATTTTGCTTATAAAACATGCCTTATAAGCACGGGCACCTGCAGTGCCTCGCCTGTCTTTCTGGTGCTCTAGTTAACCCTCTTCGACACGTTTACGTACACCTGAAGCGCAGCAAATCACCCGCTCCAGTGATTCGTTCCATTTGCAGAGCAAAACGAAAGCTGTCGTTCTCTTCGAAGAACTGTCAAGCCCTCCAATGACGACAAGGAGCAGCATTTGGTAAATTGGCGTCCTCAGAGGTTCTTCATAATCGCAAAATGAATGAGTGAAAAAAAATGATGCTAACGACGTTTTTTTGTGCCGGTAAGTATTATTTGTGCATACAACTTCACAAGCAACTTTCTTGGTTCTGCTAATGAGTACAGCAAAAGCTTTACGTTCGTCAAAATAGTCATATGGTAACATCCACATAAAAGAAACTTCTAAACGCCTCTCTAATGTTGTCTCCAGAAGCTTGATTCAGTGTAGTATATGTATGTATATGTGGTTATCAGTGATATATCATAATCATCACCCTGGAGCACCTGGAGTAGCATGTCAGGCGAATAGCCAGGCAAACATCTCCAGCTTTCATTAAAACATTTCTCTTTCTCTCTCTCTCTCAGTGTAAAATAGAAACTGATCACAGCTACTATTCGGATGTAATGGTGAAATACGGAAAAAGATGCATGGACGTGCTATAATGGCCAGTTTAAGGAAGCTTTAAAATGTGATCAGAAGAAAAATAAAGATGGCGGGGCAGGGGGGGAAAACTTCTCAAGTCTCTTTTAGTACAACTAAGTAAAACTAAAATCTTTTCTATTAAATCTCAACTAAATTTAGCTCGGTCGAACAGGGCAGGCGACTTACACTCAGCGAATTAATGTACAGTGAGGGTAATGCACGTTACTACCAGCGGTATAGTATGCTTGGTACTACTGGTTGCCGCGCTTTTGCAATGTCACGAACGTAAAAATTGTCGAAGTAAAATATATAGATGCTCGTTTTGACCCGCACACACTGCATGTTTGAATACAGCAAAAATATTTGTCAGTTGTTGTTCTTTTCATATATTTCACGTCTATGCTTAAAATCAAGTCCTCAGTCAAACGCACCACTGTTCTGCTCAGACAAAGCATAACAGGGTTCAACACTGTCAGGACCAGTTTAAACAGCCGGTAAATGAGCACTCAGTGCTTTTGCTGTTTCCCTCATACCGCCTAAGAAAAAAAAAACACACTAATTCTCTAAGGGAGAGCCCAAGCAAGTAATTAATATGGCTCAATGCGCGACTACACCCTTGTGTGTTCACTTCGCTGACTATAATTATAGGCTATGAACGCTGTCAAAATGCAAAAAAAAAAAAAAAATAAGAGAGGAAAACGCATGAAAGAATAGGGTGCCCAATTTTAATTCGTCTCTTTAAGACACAGAGGCTAGTGCTCACTCACCTTTAATTGCATGTCCCGGATGACGAAGGGTGCTCGGGGATCCTATATTGCACATCATCGGCAGCAGGTTGCAGAGTGAGTTCGCGAGTGCCGAAAAGAAGTACGTGGCATCGCTTCCACTTCCTTACGCAATGCGAAGCTACGGACAGCGCGAGCCCCGCTTGCACGGCGTTCAATTACTCCGTCCAACAGTCCGACGGAACGCCGCCTCCCTGCTGGTAAGCGTTAATTAGGATCAATTAGGGGTCGTTCATGAAGGTGGACGTTAATTATTACGCCAAGCTTCAGCCACTGGTACGATAATAACCTGCCCAAAATATGATACGATGCGTAAAGATGTAAGCAATATCAAAAGCGGTGCAATGTAATGGGTTCGTGTGAATGTGCGTGTAATGTTTGTGTGTACATGTGAAGGCCACAAAATGTACGATGCAATAATGGGCTGCAAATATCGATACACTTCCGTAGTTCTTCGGCTAAGCGTCCTTAGCGTGAATAGACATTACAAAGCCGTGCCTTTGTCCCATTCGGTATATGACACTGAATGTGTTGTGCCCTTAGCCAATTCGTAATGGGTATCTGTTCATCACAAATACAACTGAAGTTTTCTTTCGCTCGCATTTTTTAGAACGCATATACATAACAGCGTTCGTACTGTCATTCACGCTTTCCAAGCATTAAACTTCAAGCGAATGTCATGGACAATTTCTAATGAGAAAAACTCAATATAGTAGTAATAATATTCTGGAGTTTACGTCCCAAAGACACGATATGATTATGAGGGACGCCGTAGTCGAGGGCTCCGGAAATTTTGACTACCTGGGGTTCTTTAACGTACACCTAAATCCAAGTACAGGGCGTGAAACATTTTTGCCTCCATCGAAAATGTAGCCGCCGCTGCATGGATTCGATCCCACGACCTTGAGGTCAGCAGTCGAGCGCCATAACCACTAGACCACCGTGGCGGGGCAAAATTCAATTTCGGTTGGCGCCAACAGGTGCTTAGGCTAAGCTCGAGGGTTCACGGGAAAGTGATTCCAGCTTAACTTTCCCAAATTCATTCAGATTTTCAGGCTCGTAGGCTTCTTATATCGTTTGTTCAATGTTTTTAAGTTTGCTTTCTATTATAAATTTCGGGAAAGTATGATTAACCTTTGCTGACGTCGAATATCTGAAGCCTGCCGCGCTGTCACTGAAGCGTCATAGTGAGCTCACCTCTGCCCAAAAAGCCGGAAGACAAACACGTCATGCCTTCCTTTCGCTTTTATCACATCACAAAAGGAGAGAGAGAAGGAGGAGGAGGATACACCATCAGCAGCCATGGTTCTGTTATCCCCTATTCATTCGGTACTTCTCGTGCGTGCGTTGGCTTGACGTCGACACATCGCGCCACCATCAAGGTTTTCCTTTTGTGGCAGCTGTCCAATAAAACGCTATCGTTGTCGTGCGTGCGCCTACCTTCCCTTTATTGGAGAGCTTGGTCAAGAAAAGGCAACTCTGAGACGCAATCAAGTGGTGAGATAGCGAAGCCTAAACCACGCTAACTAGGCACCTGTAAAGTTATACATATGCAAGCTAAAACGTGCGATAACGACTAAAGCCGTATTATGAGGACATATGTCAATGTATCGGGCACCTATATATCTTCGCAACGTGGCCCTCGGTAGTCTTTTCTTCCTGCTTAATTTCCTGCGACTATAAGAGCGCCTTCTTACCTTGCTGAACTTGCACATTAAACCAACATTTTTCGGTGGCATCCAGAAACAATGAGAAGCCTCACTGAAGTCAGCATTTACACGGACCAGCTGCAAACTGTTGAGACCTGAAACCACGTTGCCTTTATTGCAGTTATGGTGGGCGCTAAAGTTACGAGATAGCGCCAGTTTTGCATGACTTCTGCGCTACAGAGAGAGAATAAAGACGACAGACTCGTGTGACCTCAACGAATCGCAGCTATATTACTACTAGTTAAGTGCTAGATTGGCCCCTCACGACCATTAACTTTGATACGCGGCGCTAGTGTACATGTCTCAGTTCTTAGACGGCTTACCTAACGTTCGAGCCATCCAGACCGACTTCTGTACTGGTTCCCTCAGTTATTGGCTCGCATGAGAGTCCAGAATCTCCGATTATGTTTCGGGCCTTTTTTTTTTGTTATCTTCTTTCTCCGTCTCTCCTACACTCACGCTATTGAACCTTCCGAGTTTACGCACGGTTTTGCACAGCGGTAATTAAATTGAGCTCTCACCGTTCGCCACGCTTCTTAACGACCCACTCTGTCGTCTTGCTGCTGAAACACCGGAGTGCGAGGCCTTGCTTCATTGTCCAAAGCCTTCGCAACGAACAATGTTTAGTGGAGCTCAAGCAGGGAACTCAGTAGTGTTCTCTATTACTTACGGTTCCTTCGTCCTTATTTTTCTATTTCATTTCGTCCCCTTCAAGGTGTCCTCATGTTTCCTTGCGCGAGTCTTCGTCCGAGAACTGCTCGTTAAAGTGACTACCCCTCTCCCTCTTCACCTCTAAACCCTGCCACATTGTCCGTTTTTTTTGCCTCCATTAGTTAACACGTCCTACCCTCACTCCGAACCTTTCATAGTATCTTTATCTATTTTACATGGGAATTAACGCTGGTTCGTATCAAGACCTTTAAAGAACGTGTCGCGCTAGTTGGACGGATACAGTTTCTTATTTAAGACGTGGTCACTGCCAAATATTTTTGAATGGCGCTCACAATTCACAGCTATTACAAGATTTTTTTTAACACTTACTAGCTTGCAATAAGGCGTTTTCTTAACATCTGGACATAATTTTTTTGCGACATAATCTGCTTAAATAACTAATGAAACCGACAGACAATTAAGCAAGAGAAGCATAGGGCACATTAATAATGGTTTTTTTTTTTACCTGTATTATAACGAAACTCACTAAAATTTAGATAAATTAAAGTGGACGAAAAATCCGCCTATTAACACTTCCAGGCATTAAGTACACATAAATATCCTACGAAAATATGGACGGGGGAGCACCCTCCGTTGTAGTTCAGATGGTAGAGCATCGGACGCGTAATTCGATGGTTGTGGATTCGGATCCCACCGATGGAAAGGGTGATTTTTCGGTCACTTTAATTCCTTTCAATTTAAGTCAGAATCATTACAATACAGTTAAGAAACCACAAATAATGGCTGCTATGGTTTCCTAGACCTAATTGTCTGCAGGTTCATCAATTGTGCATAATACGGAAAAAATATAGCCCCTCGGACAATTTCCCTGCTTTCTACTTAAACAGGTTTGACAGGGCGTTCGCGCGGTAACAAATAAAATAAAGTCAAACTTCGTGAGTATGTCTAAAAGCAATGGTGCCGTTTTGACCTTTCGTTGGATTTGAACTTTCTCCGACGAATCGTTGAATCGTGTACAAAATGTTCAACATTCTCAAAGATAAACGTAAAAATACCAGCTTTCTCACGTTTCGGTCGCGGACGCCTTCGTGAATAGTAAAAAAAAATTGCGGTGGCTACGCACTAGTGGTGTGAAGACTGAGGAAACAGCGGAGCCAGCGGCGTTCTCCTCCTCAACCACGAGCCGTGGCCTCGTGGTTGAGTGTCCGCTTCGGCAGCGGGAGGTCGTGGGTTCGAATCCACGTGCCGCCGGACACCCACCGGTTTCACAAAATGGGCAAAGGCGTACCCCGCACCTCCACCAAATGCAACAGGCGGGTTCTTCTGAAGAGGTTCGGCACGGCGCCTGGCACAATATATATATATATATATATATATATATATATAAAAGTGACAAAGAAAAATAATTCAGAAAAACTTTCCGACGCGCGGACTCGAACATGCGACCTCTCGCTTTGCAGCGCGCGGCGTTACACGTTTAGGCCACCAACAGATCCGTCTTTCAGCCTGCTGACGGCGAGCTATTTATATACACCATTTACTCCAGCATGTTTTCTTAGTCACCACACAGATGGCGCGACGTGCGCGCGTGGCGCGCTTTAAAGATCGTCGCCCCGCTCCTGCGAGCGCCGTTGCTTTTCGCCCTACAGAGCGTGGTCGCCTTCGTGCGCTTATCTCGAGGAAAGAAGGGGGCGGCCGGGGGGGAGGGTGAAGCGGGGGGTTGTATGTATTGTGCTTTCCCCGCGATGTCCGCGCTGAAGTCACAGAGCGTACAAAGGTCCCTTCGCTCGCTGCAGCGGCCGCGTTTGCGAAAGGAGCGCGCTGTTCAAACAGAAATAAGTAACAACTGTGACAGTTCGCGCTCGTCCTGTGTACCTGTTCGTTCGTTTGGTCTGAGCAGTGCGCTTCAAGTGTCGAGCTGTGACGCATGATAATTCGCGTTCGTCCTGTGTGCGTTTTTTTCGTGCGTCCTTTGGGCTCGAGCCACGCGCTGGCAATTTCGAGCTGCTTTCCGTTCTTCGCGGTACATTCCAATTTATTGCTATCGCATTGATTGCTTCGCCGTTGTGGCGAAACTGTGCATTTTTTTTACCGGTACTCATTGTTCTCTCTACACCCCACCTTCCTCCTTCTTCTTCTTCTTTGGGAGCCATCTTATTCCTACCGAAATCAGCGACTCGTGACATTACTTTATCTCTTCCTTGCTACTTGGTACTGGAAAGGCATGACATTTCTCGAGGGTGATTTTTCAGGGCACCTCCCCAAAAGAAACGCTTTTCGGGGTCCCTTGCCCTCTGCTGCGTTTACTATATTTATTCTACTCATCTTTGTTTTTGGTTTACATTCATGTGGGTTCCCAATTTTTATTTCCTTTACCAAGTTCTCATAGAGATACGACTGCGGTGAGTGCTTTTCAGGAAGCTTAGGCGTTGTTGCGACCCAGTGGGCCGCCGCGAGGCTCTTTCACTTACTGCCACGGGGGACAGTTTGCTGAACCTGACACCAGAGGTCTCTGCGGTGGTCTGCGGTAGTTATTATGCTGATTGCGGCAGCAAATGGGCCATTAAAAGGGTAGATCGCATTCGTCCGAAGGAGTGCCTTTAAATGGCGCATACATTGAATGTTAACTGGGACAAACGTAAAATGAGATGAATAAAAACACACAAAAAGAAAGAGAAATGAAAGAAAGAAAAAAGGAAGAGAAGGAAAAAATTACAGCATATCCACGGTGAATGATGAAGAGCTTGGGCGAAGCTCCTGAAGCAATCATGGTTACACCGTGAAATGTGCAGTGGTTTCGCCCAGCACTAATCAAAGCGATACGCCGTTTTGATTATTTTTCCTTTTTCCTTTTTTTCTTCTTTTTCACATTTTTATTTTTTATTTATTTGTAAATTTTGTATTATTTTTTATTTTTTTCTATCTATGGGACAGCGCCATCTATTGAATGATACGGGAGACGCGACGGCGGGACACGCCGGATGGAGCGACGACCGACCATGTGATGCTATAAGGAGCTCCGCTCCTAAAAAAACGGTCGAATGACACTTGTTAACATTATTACTTTCTGCCAAAAGCCGCTTCTATTCGTGTGCTTGCATTTTCTCGTCTTGTTATCTTCGCCATGCCTGCACCTGTAGCACCATTCTCATCACCAAATTATTTTTGCGAGAAAATTTTCTTTAGCACGACAGTATTCAAGAAGCCAAATAGATGCAGTGCAGAGAAAGAACTGGCACTAAACATTACTGGTCTCCATTTGCTAATTGTTCAACAAGCTGATGAGTGTATTTCATTCACATCTTCCAAGATGCTCTCCCCGGCGAATTCCGTTACATGGTTCTTTCTTTTGCTCTTTCTTGTGGATAGATGACAAGATAACATTACTATAATTTTAAAGACACGAAGACAGAATTTCTTATATCATTGTTATCAGAAACACAACTAGAACGTAACTCCCTCGACCCCCTCTTTCTTCTACACGAACTAGAAAACACCATTGTGTTGGAACCATTTATCGGGGCCATCGCAACTGCAGTTTCGTTTTCGCTGTGCGGTCTGTCAACCTTGTGCGGAGCACTTCATGTTCCCTCTCTCTTTTCTCCTTTGTTTCCCACTGGTGTTGCACCGTGTGGCAGCACCGCCTTTTACGGATGGTTATAACATTAAATATCAGTTTTATTATCTGTTGTCGCCGTCCGTCATCTGCCCGAGGAGTGGCCGCTACAGATGACGCGCGCCATGGAATCGGAACAGTAAAAAGGCGATCATCGCCAACTCTGCTGCGCCAGGACGAAGCGGCCGCCGTTAAGCCTCGCCCGCCCTCGTCCCAAACACAGGAGGCCCCGCATCGGAGTCGTCGAAATGGAGCCATAAGACTGTGAGCCTGGCTCGTCTCAAGTAAGCCCAGACCGCTCCCTCTTCAAACACGGATGCGGGAGAAGAGCAGACGGCGCTCTCACGTTCGGGACACTCGTCGCGTTCTACGCGTTCCGGGCGCTCAAGTGCGAGCACAGCCAGCACGCTCGCTGCCAAAGCAAGAGCCGAAGCCGCGGCGGCGCGTACGCGGGCGGCGTTCATAAAAAAGGAAGCAGCGGTAAAACTAGAAAAGGCAAAGCTGGACGCTGAGTTAGAGGTGTTACGCTCGGAGGGAGAGGTAGCGGCCGCGGAAGCGCAAGCTGACGTATGGAAGCTGTTGCACAAGAAAGCGAAGAGCATCACATCTGTCGGGCCGCTTCGCAACGGTCCGAAGAGCGCGCTCAACGCACGCTTGACTTTGTGCTTCAACAAGCTACAGTGCAAGCCGGGCCGCACTCGAGACCTCCGGAACAGCAAGGCGGGGAGCATCGCGGTCTCCCAGCTGCTACTGACGCACCCGGAGAAAGCGCTCAATGCACGCTTGCCTTCGCGATCAAACAAGGCCAGCGCAAGCCGGCTCCCACCCGCAAACCGCTGAGCAGCGACGGCGGCTTAATTTGCCAATGGTTGGAGAGGTGCACGAGGTCCGTGCTGGACGCATACCAGACAGCGCGCTCAACCTGACACCGTCACAATCCGGCTTGACCCCAACGCCCTCAGAGCAACACGGCCGTGAGCGCTTCGATATCGCTACTGGACATTTGAAACCACATGGTCGGTACGATAGAGGAAAGCCCGCCGCACACTGGCTTACACCGCCGCCAGCAGGAGTCAGTGCCGGCCCCCGAGATGGACGCTATGGCGAATATCTAGTGCGTCGAGACCTTGTCAGCTCGGTGCTCGTGCAATTCGACGATCGTCCCTGAAAATTACCGATCGTGGAGGTCAACATTCCAAGGAATGACGCGAAGTCTCGACTTAAACGCAAACGAAGAACTTGATCTTCTAGTGAAGTGGCTCGGGGTGGAATCATCGGGCTACGCAAAAAGGCTCCGCTCGGTCCCATGTCACCAACCCAGAAGCTGGTCTTCGCCTCGTTTGGGAAAGGCTAGAGGAATGTTACGGCCGACCAGAAGTGATCGAGGATTCCCTTTTTAAAAGGGTTGCAAACTTTCCCAGGCTCTCGGATAAGGACACGCACAAGCTGCGGGAGCTGGGAGACTTACTGCTAGAACTGCAGTGCGCAAAGGCTGATCCTCACCTCACTGGGCTCAGCTACTTAGATACTGCCAGAGGGATATCGCCCATTGTGGAAAAGCTGCCACCTCGTCTGCAGGAAGCGTGGATTTCTAAGGGATCCAGGTACAAGCAAGACCGTGGCGTAGCCTTTCCTCCGTTCGCCCTTCTTCGCTGAGTTTGTCCGCGGCCAGGCCAAAATGAGAAATGACCCAAGCTTCACGCTCACTTCTGCGAACGGTGCGGTCCCAAAGCATGAAGGAAACAGGAAGGCACCCATTCGGTTCATGTCACCGATGTGGAGCTCGGCCCAGAAACATCTCCCGCGGCGCACAAGATGACGAGCTCGCCCAAATACTGTCCTTTGCACAAGAAGCCGCATCCTTTGCAAAAGTGTCGAGCATTTAGGGAAAAAACCACTGGACGAGCGAAAATCTCTTCTGAAGCAGTTCGGCTTGTGCTTCAAGTGCTGCACAGCTACAGACCATTTCGCGAAGGACTGTAAGGTCGTTGTCACTTGCGCGGACTGTGGCAGTGGCAAGCACGCTACAGCACTCCACCAGAAGAGTCCTTCCAGCGTGCCTTCCGACTCCAAGCAAGGTGCTAAAATCGACGAGCCGAACCCTGAACTTCAGTCGCCTAAGGTTTCCTCAACGTGCACAGAAGTATGTGGACGTGGCTGTGCTGGCAGGTCATGCTCCAAGATCTGCTTAGTAGACGTGAGCCACGCAAGCGAGCCTCAAACGAAAATGAGAATGTATGCCATCCTAGATGATCAGAGCAACAGATCCCTGGCTAGATCAGAATTCTTCGATCTCTTCGGGATGAATGGTCAATCTACCGCCTACACACTAAAGACATGCTCCGGAGTTGAAGAGACTTCGGGGAGAAGAGCTTCTGGTTTCTTTGTTGAGGGTGTCAACGGAGGGGAGAAGTTGCCACTCCCAACTCTCATAGAGTGCAACAAGCTACCAAACAATAGGAGTGAGATCCCTACGCCCGAGGCAGCACGGAATCAAGCTCACCTCAAGGCTATAGCTGAACAAATCCCCAGCCTTGACCCAAATGCAGAAATTCTTCTCCTGCTCGGCAGAGACATTTTGCGAGTACATAAAGTCCGCCAGCAACGAAATGGTCCGACCGATTCACCGTTTGCCCAAAAACTTGACCTCGGCTGGGTAATTGTGGGCGATGTCTGCAGTGACCGCCAACGCACATCCGACTACGTGAACAACTTCAAAACCAACATACTCGAAAACGGTCGCCCTTCTTTCATAAGGCCTTGCTCCAACCACTTCCGTGTCAAAGAAAACCTCTCCGCTAAGTCAAACAGGACGCGAACTTCCCAACTTGTTCTTCATTCATCATCTACGCAAGACTGCTATGATGACGTCGCCGACACGTTATTCGAGGTGACCAAGGAAGACAACCAACCTTCTCTTTCTATGGAGGACAGGAAGTTTTTAAAAATCATGGACACAGAGTCTTTCAAAAACGAATCGGGCAACTGGGTAGCGCCCCTCCCTTTCCGTTCACCGAGACAGCGACTTCCTAACAACAAGAAACTAGCTCAAACTCGTCTAGTCGCCTTGAAACGCACGCTTCAAAAGAACCAGAAGCATTGAATCTTTCGTGGCTTTCATGGAAAAAATGTTCGAAAATGGCCATGCGGAAGAAGCTCCGCCCCTTGCTGAAGGAGAAGAGTGCTGGTACCTTCCTATCTTTGGCGTGTGCCATCCGCAGAAGCCAGGTGGAACTAGAGTCGTGTTTGATTCGAGCGCTCAGTATGAGAACACGTCGTTGAACGGCGTCCTGCTCACCGGCCCAGACTTCACAAATAATCTATTGGGCGTGCTCATCCGATTCAGAAAAGACCTCATCGCGGTGACAGCAGATATACAACAGATGTTTTACTGCTTTAGCGTGCGCGAAGATCATAGGAACTACTTGCGGTTCCTGTGGTTCCGCAACAACGACATCCAAAACGAGGTCGTAGAATACCGGATGACGGTGCACGTTTTTGGTAATAGTCCATCACCGGCCGTCGCAAACTATGCTCTTCGGAGAACAGCACGGGAAGGGGAAGAGGAATTCGGCACGGACGCCAGGCAGTTTGTGGAAAGAGATTTTTATGTTGACGATGGCCTTAAGTCCCTTCCCACGGAGCGAGAAGCTATCAGTCTGTTGATACGCACGCAAAACATGTTGGGAGCTTCGAACCTTAGGCTTCACAAGTTCGCTTCTAACAGCCCTGCGGTGATGGAGGCGTTTCCAAGGGCCGACCGAGCAAAGGACCTGAAGGATCTCGACCTGGGCGTCGACGCAGCCCCCATCCAACGCAGTCTGGGAGTCTGCTGGGATCTCAAAGGAGACGTATTTACCTTCCGGGTTCCAAAACAAGAGAGACCATTCACCCGTCGTGGCGTCTTATCAACCGTGAATAGCTTATACGACCCTCTAGGATTCGCGGCTCCCGTCACCATCAAGGGAAGGTCTCTTCTCCGCGAGCTTGTCGCAGAGACCTGTGATTGGGACGCCCCACTTCCTGATGAGAAGCGAATGGAGTGGGAAGAGTGGAAGGATTCCTTGAAGGCGCTTGAGAATCTCCATGTGCCTCGTACGTATGTACCCGCTTCGCTATCTACGGTGAGTCGGAGGGAAGCCCACATCTTTTCGGACGCCTCAAACAAAGCAGTAGCCGCCGTGGCATATCTGAAGATCACCGACGACAATGGTGCGTGCCATATAGGGTTTATAATGGCTTAATCTAAACTGGCGCCACGTCCAGAACACACTGTTCCTAGGCTCGAGCTCTGCGGCGCAGTTTTGGCAGTGGAGCTGGCAGAGCTCATACAAAGAGAAATGGATACTACATTGAACTCTGTCGATTTCTACTGCGACAGCAAGGTCGTCCTCGGCTATATACACAACGAGACGAGGAGGTTCTATGTGTACGTCAGCAACCGAGTGCAACGGATTAGGCGATCGACACGGCCAGATCAGTGGCATTATGTTCCGACAAATATTAATCCTGCAGATCTTGGCACAAGGTTCTTACCCGCGTCGAAGCTTCAAGAGTCAGGATGGCTAACTGGCCCAGAATTTCTACGCCGCCGCGAGGATTGTTTAGAGATCCTACAGGGAAGGTTTGATCTCGTCGGTCCTGACCGCGATACCGACGTGAGGCCTCAAGCAACCAGCCTTGCAACCACCGTGAGCATGCGAGGACTTGACGCCAGTAGATTCGAGCGCTTCTCAGGTTGGACGTGTTTGACACGTGCGATAGCAGTTCTCGTACGCGCGGCGAGCAACTTCCATGGCGGCAGGTCTGCTCGGGACAATGGTTCATTGAGTTTGACGCGACCATCTGCAGAAGACGTGACTCGAGCAAAGGCAGTCATTATCCGTTCAGTGCAGCGCGAGGCATTCTCCGAAGAATTAAAATGCTTAGATCAGGGGAAGCGCATCGCAAAATTGAGCCCACTGCGGAAGCTCGATCCATGGGTTGATCCCAATGGGCTGCTGAAGATTGGTGGTCGCCTAAGCAGATCCCAGTGGAGCCAAGACGAGTCTAAGCCCATTATCATCCCCGGAAACCATCATGTGGCCATGCTCCTTGTAAGGCACTACCACGAGGAGGTGAAGCACCAAGGTCGACACCTCACCGAGGGAGCTATACGAGCAGCTGGCTTCTGGATCATTGGGGCTAAACGACGGATCTCCTCGTACATTCAGAAATGTGTTACGTGCTGCAAGCTGCGGGGAAAGCAACAAGAACAAAAAATGGCAGACTTGCCACAGAGCGGCTCAGCACAGAACCTCCTTTCACTTACGTGGGTCTCGATGTTTTCGGACCATGGCAGGTGACTGCACGTCGCACTAGAGGAGGTGAAGCGCACAACAAGCGTTGGGCTGTATTGTTCACGTGCATGAGCGTTCGAGCAGTGCACATAGAAATCATGGAATCCATGGACACCTCAAGTTTTATAAATGCCTTAAGAAGATTCTTTGCCATTAGGGGCCCGGCAAAGCAGATACGCTCTGACTGTGGCACAAATTTTGTTGGAACATGCTCAGAGCTGCAGTTGACGTGGGTGGCCAAGACTCTCAAAGAGTCAACACGTTTCTATCAAACTTGGGTTGCACTTGGGTATTTAACCCTCCGCACGCCTCGCACATGGGTGGAGTGTGGGAAAGAATGATCGGCATAGCCCGCCGCATCTTAGACTCCATGTTGTTAGAACACTCTCCCGGCCGCCTAACCCACGAAGTACTCACTACATTTCTGGCTGAAGTTACGGCCATCATAAATGCAAGGCCTCTCGTTCAGTCTCCACAGACGCCGAGTGCTGGGACATACTCACACCTGCGATGCTCCTGACCCAAAAAACAGGCGCCAACACTCTGGTACCTGGTCTCTTTGACTGCAAGGATTTGCACAGACGTCAGTGGCGCCAAGTCCAATGGCTCGCCGATTGTTTCTGGAGCCGTTGGCGGCGTGACTTCTTGACCACGCTGCAGAGTCGCCGCAAGTGGCAGTTACCCAGGCGGAACAGCAGGTGTGGTGACCTAGTGCTTCTCAAGGACAAGAACGTCCACCGCAATGAGTGGCCTATGGCACGTGTAGTGAAAACGTTTCCCAGTGCGGATGGGAAAGTGCGAAAGGTTGAAGTGAAGACTGCAACCGGTGGTGTAGTGAAGACGTTCTCCCGACCAGTGACCGAGACTGTTCTTCTCATAGCGCACGAGGACTAATGCACTGTATTCCTTATAGCTTACATAGAGTGGTATCATGTGATACCAGGCGGGGAGTGTGTTGGAACCATTTATCGGGGCCATCCCAGCTGCAGTTTCGTTTTCGCTGTGCGGTCTGTCAACCTTGTGCGGAGCACTTCGTGTTCCCTCTCTCTTTTCTCTTTTGTTTCCCACTGGTGTTGCACCGTGTGGCAGCACCGCCTTTTTACGGATGGTTATAACATTAAATATCAGTTTTATTATCTGTTGTCGCCGTCCGTCATCTGCCCGAGGAGTGGCCGCTACAGAGACGCGCGCCATGGAATCGGAACAGTACGGTTTTAAGCATATTGGAGCAATTGTGACATAGATGTGAAGAAAGTAAAGTGCAACGAAAAGACAACTTGCCGCCGACAGGGACGGATCGTGCGACCTTCGTCCATTTTACCTAAATTAACGTCGCTTATACCATCCTTGGCGACATTATCTGCTGGTTTTCGTTAGAGTTGTATCAAACTACAGGAAGGTAGTATTGCAAATTCAGTAACACAAAGTCAGTAACTTCACTATCATGACAGTCGCTACCTTGTAGTACGGTCACTAACACTAGTGAGCAACAATTACCAGCAGGAGGTTTACACATATATTTGGTTTATGTGTGTCATCGGCATTTTCATATCAAATCGAATTTGTCACCAAACAATGAGCTCTAATAAGCAAGTGAAACGGCGCCTTTTGATGTTTTCTGGGGTTTAGCGTCCTGAAGCGTCGCAGGCGATGAGAGACGCCGCAGTGGAAACGGCGCTGCCTTATTATGCTAATTATTGATCGCTTATCACAACATGTAAATTACCTTGGTAAGTACACATCACATTGTGGTTTACAGATAACTTGTTGAAGTTGAAGTTTATTCAAAAAATTCGGCAGATCCGACGTACCGTGGGAGTCGATGTTATGCGAAGCATGCGGCGGGTAGGTGACTGTGGGGTAACTTTTTTTTACTGAGCGACACGTTACAAAATGACGCTAAAGATTTGTATAAATTTTATACGCACACATATATATGTTGAAGAGCCGCATATGTGTTGCATAACCAGCTGTTTAGGGTTGGGTAACGCTGCCAATGGCAACGTGGGTATTACCAACACCAGAAGCGGTAAGTTGATATGTAGTGGGTTATACGTGTCCCGAGAACGCATGCACGTTTCACAAACCCGTGTGCATGTGTGCAAGAAGTTCTTGACAGTTCTTGAACAAGGGCACCATCACCGTGATCAGTGAACACCAGCAGCTGGTCATGACTTCTTATAGGATCCGGTCGTGATCGTGGTTACGAGGGGTCCATGTGTAGTGAAGTATGTCGTGTAGTGGAGCTGTTGGAATTCGTGGATGCCTCGGTCATTTCGTCGACAAATTGTCTGTCGACAGAGCCGGCGAGATGTCGGAATCTGAAGTCACCCTTCGCGCTGGTGAGGTATAGGCCGTCGAGGCTGGTAGGCCTGGATAGTGCTACATAGACCAACATCAGTGGATGGTGTTTGTCGTATTCGTAGACTACCTGGGCGTATGTAGCCTACGTAGCCTAGTCTACAAAGCGGTTGCCAATCAATCTGGCATCATTCTCGGTCAGCATGAGGCCATCGCTCAGCCTCGTAAGAAATGAAGAGGACACTGCGTCGTTCTGGTGGTGGTTTACGGTGCGGTGATGTGGATATCATATGTAACTTAACTTTCGTTAATGTATTCCTCCGGGGTCGAGCAATGCTTCAATATAGCTTGCTGAATCATAGGAATACAATCGAATGTTTATTAGACTGCTATAAAAGCGGAGCCAACACTGGAACTACAGACGCTAATCTCATATGACGCCTGTATCGTAGGAGTACACATCGTAGCAGTATCATGTAGTGTTTATTGCTTTCTTGTAAAATTACATAGCCAGCACCACAACCACAATTGACGTTGCACCGATATTACGCCTGCGTAGGTTGTTTTTCCAAACCAGTTTACAGACCTGGTGTGGCTCAGTGGTAGAATACCTGATTGCCACGCTGAATGCTTGGGTTCGATTCCTGCTGGGATCCTAATTTTCATTCTTTCCATTCGTTGAGTCAACGCTGCCGTTGTTGCTTTTCCTTAAAGCTCTAGCATTTAAGTTACCAATGTCTGTTCTCGCCGTTCCTGGGTAGATATAAACTGTCAATCACCTGTGGCACATACCCGTACACCGCGGCCCATGGTAAACGGGTATGTGCCACACGTGTCTAGTGGAAAGGGTTTGACGTTGTATGCGACAAGATTTTAACGTTATTCATGTCACGACCCGGCAATCATATTCGTCAAATTCTCTTACCCTCCCATGCAAATTTTTGGTCTACACCAAGTTAAAGAGGCCATCATGAGAGCACCCAGACGTAGGCGGCTAGATAGATAGATATATAGATACGTAGATAGAAACGCTCAAAGTGCCAGAGGTTCGCTAAGAAATGCTTCGCATTTAATATATACATTCTTTATATACATCTTTTTTGCATTGTGATTAAACAATCAGAGGTCCCAAAGTAAGAACTGTCAGGGGGACCTCCTAACAAGAATTAAACAGAGGATTAGTTCGTCGCTCAGCAAACTGTGGCGAAATTGCAGCACAATATAGAAAAAAGTGTGCGTAATAAGTAGGGCAACATAAGTAATAATGACAATTTCCTTGAATCTAAGAAATGAAAAAGAAAACATTAAAGTCACAAATAGTTTAACAATTGAATTTTAAGACGTTTACAAAATGAGTGCATTGTGCATGATTTCAAATCAAAAGGTAGCTTGTTCCGCAGTGTTACACATGAAAATCTTGTCGTTATTCGACCATAGTTTCCACGTACTTTAGGTAAAAGTAGATTACAGTTAGTTGAAAACCTTGCGTTCTTAGTATTTACAAGAGTGACATCAGAAAAACTAGAAATGTATAATTCATGATTTACAACACGCAACATGACTATTAAAATTTTGTGGCTATCAAGTTTACGCAGAGGCAAAATGTTCAGGCTGCGAAAAAGGGGGGCTGATGGTGAAGAAAATGGGTTAAAAGTGATAAGTCCTAAAGCTTGCTTTTGTAAGCGTTCAAGATGACCGATATGCGACCAATACCTATCTCCTCAAGATGATAGGCAGTACGACAGACGGCTGTGAATAAATGCGTAATATAAGGACAGAAGGATTTCGGTTGCAAAGTAAGGCCGTGTTTTGATAATCACATGGACACCGATACACACTTTTTGAATTAAAAGGACTGAGCATGGTCACTGAATTTCCAATGTTTATCTAATATTACACCAAGAAATTTTATGGCCGCAGATGTATGAATGAAGTGTCCATCATGTGTCACCGCTAATGATGAGATGTTCGTCAACAACTGCGGGGAATGAAACACCATGAAATTAGTCTTCGATGGATTGATACGTAGTGCATTTGATTCACACCATGAATGAACGTTATTTAAGTCGATGTTCAGTGAATGCTGTAGTATGAGTTTGTCCTTATGTGTGGTAAAAGTTGTAGTGTCATCAGCATAGAGAAGAGCGTTAGTGTGTTTCAAGCGAAGTGGTAAATCATTTATAAATAACAAAAACAAGAGGGGTCCCAGGATCGATCCCTGGGGAACGCCAACGGTAGTGATTTTTGGAGATGAGAATGAATCACTCACCCAGTTCGTCACGGCGGCCTCTCCCCACTCCCCCACCCCCACTCTGGCAGTTGCCCTCCCCTTTTCTCTTGTGGTGGAGAGGGCACGAAGCATATACACACGAGAGCTAAGGAAATCATCTCCAGCCTTGAAGAAGACTAGTCCACTTGTCTAAACGTCGGCTCGAGCACCCACCCCCTGTTTACGGATTTTTTCATCGCAAGCTTTCATCTTCCACTTCCTGCCGTTTTTTTTAGAAGAGCGTACAGCAACTCTGTACGACAAGAGTAATTACTCCGCTATAAACTCCCAGCTTGCTGAATTCGCTGCTTCTCTTGTCACCAACTCTTTCCAGACTAATTGGCTGCTCTTCACGAATAAAACACGTGAGCCGTGTAGAGAATGCTCGCCCGCCATTACTCTAATAAAGTTGAGTGTAGTGAGTTCATCACTACACTCAAACGACTGAATAATAAAAACGAAAGTCTTTTTTGATCAGTGAAACGCTCCAATAACGTATGCTCATGGAACAGCTACGTTGTTATAGGGAAAACATTGGAGACTCAAGCTAACAGAGAGAAACGTTCCTTTTATTCACAGGCACTGAAACGACTAAATAATAAAGAGGAAAGGCGTTTGCTATCAGCCGAACGCTCCGATAAGGTATGTGTGGTAGGCTGCGCTACCAAATAAACTCCCCCCCCCCCCCCCGGAAAAAAAATATGGAGCATTATCAACACTAATAACTCCCAACAATTAGCCCTGTTCGTCAATTTTAGACTTTCAGTTAACTGTAATGCAGCCACCGAACTTAGTTATTTTTCTTCTTCCATGTTCACTACTGAACCTACATGCGACATTGTCATTTTGAGGTTTTAAAATTTGGGTTATTTTACCACATCGGCACATTTGTAACAAGGAATAAATGTACCGTTTATGTTTAGGATAGCAGTGTGAAAGCTACAACATTCGCAGCTTGACCAGCCCCGCCACCCCAATGGCACAAAGGCAGCAACGGGCCATACTGAAACAGTCGTAGTCGTAGGCAAAATTTCATGTCACAATGGAAAATCCAGAAATTTAAGAAACACTCCAAATATCATATTTACATTAAAAAAACATACATTCGAAAACACCATATTTAAAATTCAAGTTTTAGGCATTACACGTTATCTGTCATATGTTTTGTACATTGTCTAGGCAGCACTGTAGTCGCTGTGATCCATAATTTGCACGCGGTCGTGAATTATGCCAGTGAACTTACCTTCCTTTCCTCACCTTGGCTGTGATATGACGCCTGACATCACGTTTTGTCCGAACGTCATTACTAAACTAATCGTCTCATCAAAACTCACACCTTGTGTTAGTGTGATAATACGTCATATTTTTCAGCAGTCACTATCGGAGGGGAAGGGGGGAGAGGGTGCCGAAAGACTGGATAGTAGGTAACATTGTCCTTAAAAAAGTGCTTAAAAAAGAACTCATTAAAAAAATTATCGAAGCTTGCACTAAGCCGCGCGGGGCTTGAAACAGCAAATTTGGACGATTCTGAAGGCTAGTCTGGTTGCTGCTAGGTTGTTTTAGGCCTTATCTAGGTGATGCAGGTTCTAGGTTGCTTCAAAGTTGTTGCTAGGCTTTAGCTATGTGATGCTAAGTTGTTTCTACGTTGATTCACAGCGCAGAGAGGTTCGCCTTAAACCACAGACAGTCACAGACTCCACACAGTTGTCCAAACTCCAGAGATGGAAACTTACGCTGAAACCGAGCGTTCGCACCTCTGATAGATCTACGGGCACGTCGTCGTCCGCGTAGGCCTTCCATCGCTTCGGGGTCTTCTCGCAGCTCCCGTTGCCTTTCCCTTTTCCTAGTATTCTCACGTTGTACGTACTCAGGGTATTCGGCTCGCCGCTGTCGCTTCGCAGCCATTTGTAAGGCTAACTGTTGCCTTCCTCATTTTTAGTGGACCAGTGGCGAGTAGTGGGATTTATCCAATTTCTGCGGCACATACCCGTTTATGATCATGATAGCTTGCTGGATCGACTCACAAGGAACGATTTTCTACAGAGCTTCGCTGTTTAAAGGGCCTCAATCTGCACGTAGCAATTATCGTCCCATCTCACTTACTATCATTTGCTTACCCGCCATGGTGGTCAAGTGGTTATTGTACGTGACGGTTGACCCGAAGGTTGCGTGATCGAATCCCGGCCGAGGCGGCGGCATTTCTATGGAGGCGAGATACTAGGGGCCCGTGTACTTACATTTAGGTGCGCGCTAAAGAACATCAGATGGTTAAAGTTTCGGCAGCCCTCCGCTGTCCTTCATAATCATATAGTGGTTTTGGGATGTAATGACCCAACATTTAATACTGATTGGCGCTAGACTCAGTGAGCATGTGATTTACCTCAACGTTGTCAAGTTCTTAGTATTTAATAACTTCTTTCATTATTGTCAACATCGTTTTCGCTGAAGATTATCATGCGATACTCAGCTTACTTTATTTTGTAACGATATCAGTTCCAGCCGTCACTCGAACCTACCTACCGATTCCGCCTTTCTTTTAGTCTGAAAATGCATTTGAGAAAGTCCCACACCAACGGCTACTCCTCAAGCTGGCTCGCTTGTACATTAATACATCAGTATTTAATTTGATATATAGTGTTCTCACCAATCGACAACAATACGTACTATCCAATTCCCGTAATTTCTTGTGCACCGCAAGGTACAGTAGCCAAACCAATATTTTTCCTCATTAACATAAATGACCTCCCACCTAACGTCTCTCGTAACGTTCGCCTATTTGCAAATGAGAATGTCGTGTATCGGCTTTTCAAAAACACCGCTGACATCAATGTGCTTCAATATGACATCAGCCTTATTGAGCCTTGGTGTAACGACTGCGTAATGTCCCTAAACGTAAAGAAAACATCCCTAATACTTTTTCCGTCGCAGACAACATTATCAACAAGTGAGTTACACCAATTCAGGCTTCGTAATTTCATCTGTAGAAACTTATAGATATCCTGGTGTAACATTTTTAAATAACGACTACTGGTCGACTAATGTGAAGAACATAACCAGATCTGCCTAGCATCCGTAGAGTTTCCTTCGTAAGAATTTAAGGTTTGCTCCCCCGTAACTGAAATTCATAGCTTACACCACATCCTCGGCACAGAAAGCTCTGAAAGCGTTATTGCGCTTTTTGCGGAAAACTAGTCTCATAGACAGACTTTAAGCAGTGTCGTTTATCGTACTATTGTTCTTTTTTTTTTCTTCTTTTTGTAACATCTTTTCTATCATCTTTCACTCCCCCTTCCCCTTTCCCCAGCACAGGGTAGCCAGCCGGTCTGAGAACTGGCTAACCTCCCTGTCTTTCCGTTTTTCTTCTCCTCCTCCTCCTCCTTACACCACATTTGCTCTCCCAAAGTTAGAATACGCAAGCTTTTTCTGGGACCCTCGTCAAGCTGATTTACTTAACTTACTTGAGTCAATCCAAAATTGCGCACTTCGGTTCATCTGTTCCGAGTTCATCTGTTCTTTCTGAAAGAAGGAAAGTTTTAAGGGCTCGTTTTTTTGCTATTAGACACAACATTAATTAGAACTAACATTTATTTCTAATTAATGTTGCTACCAGCAAAGAAAAACGGGACCTTAAAATTCCCCTTCTTGTGTTCATTCATATCGAGGGTCACGCTCTGGCAGACTGGATGTCTTCAGGTAGTACGCGAGGGATGATTGGTCAGCCGCCAGCTCGTAATAAGTTCACGTACTACGTGACGCCAGCAGGCAAAAAAATAGTGTTCCACACTCGTCGTCATAGCCTCCAGCGACGCTGACTGACACTCCCAGGTTTAAAGGCACATATATACCCCGTTAAAGGGGAGGACCGCCCCCGTAGCTCAGTGGTAGAGCATCGGACGCGTTATTCGAAGGTCGCAGGTTCGGTCCCTGCCGACGGCAAGTTATTTTTTCGTCCACCTTACTTTCTTCGCATTTACATCATAATTACTACATTATGACGACGAGGATGTTGTAGGTTGCCGGCGGATCTAGCCTTGCGATATTTGCAGGCAATTGTCCCGCCCGGTTTCCTCCTTTCACATTAAGTTTAAGTAAGCGTGCACAGGCTACCAAGAAGTTGCGCGTAGCGCGACGCAACAATGCACATTCCGGTGGCCTAACAAATAATATCCCCCATGCTTTTCTTGGCATTACTGTCTGTTAGTTCTCGTTAATTTTGTCTAACAAAGAAAAACGAGCCCTTAGAATTTCCCTTCTTTCGTTCATCCAATAGAGTGTAACCGAGACTGCGAGAGACTCTTTCCCATACCAGATATTATCAGAAGTGAAGCTTCACCACAGAAATTCGTCCTAATTTGGGAGCCCGTTCACGCAAATTCTCCACCTTGGATATTTTGCCACAACTCATCCACTACGTTAACTCCATAGTTACATTCGCGCTGTTGGTTAATCCACACTCAACCTGTGATCAGCCTGCTGGTTCGCTCATAAAGCAACCGACCCGTAATCATTCTTCCTTCTGGTAAGCTTATCTAACTAGAAAGCTTCTTTTATTCAACTACGAAGCTGTTTAACAGAGAAACCCTCATGGGTTCTGGGTAAGGCTTATTTCCTTCGAATAATTTCAGGTGTAGCGATTACAAAGACGAGCTTAGAGGAGGTATTCCCTGAATCTACATCATGCCTCCCATCGAAGATCGGCATAATTTATTAAATAGTCCATGAAAGTCACCGCTCATTTTGGAAGTGAATTGGTGTCATTGGATGTTTTTATGTTTTTATCCCTGTCATCCAAACATAATGCGACAGTTTTTCAGCATAGCGCCCTGGCACATGGGCTTAGTGTCAAACAAGCGAAGTAATACAGCTGTGGTTGACATACGCTGTCAAATACACATCGTTGTCGTTAAAGGCACAGTCAGATGGAAACTGCTCCAAAGAACAGACAAGCGTGCGACGGTGAAGTAGTGAGGCCAGAAAGAATAAAACGTGTGCATACAGTGAAGACTGCTTATATAAAGCCTGCTTCGCGAATAAAAAAAAGGAAAAGAAAGCCTGTAATTTCTCCCTCAAATATCCTTGTCCGGCGCCCCGAGAACGTTATTACGCTTGGCTTGTCAAGAATGGTAGGGATTTACGTCCGGTTAAGTCCACCAAAGTGGGCATTGAGGGCTTCGCTAGCGGTACAAGGTTATTCTGTATCACCAAAGATTTCGTATTAGCTCGCGCCGCGCTCCTTACAATATGAACGTCGTCACCAGCGCCTGGAATAGGATTAACAAATTTGTGTTTGCTTCTGCGCCCGAAACTGTCTCTTCTGTTTCACGCTGTTTAAACCATATAATAGAGTTTCTTAGCTTGTCCGTATGCTTTTCACGTTACCGTTTTACCGGAATACCGGCTGGAATCTGCGCATGCGCGCACCTTTACGGAACGTAGACTTGCTTTCGCGGAACGTAAACTACTCGCCGGATACGTCTCACGTTTACGGCCATATTTCTCGAATTTACCGTCTTTCGTGACTAATCACAATATCGGCTTTACGGAGACTCCAGCTGCCGACCCAAGTTAAGCTGCAGTGCGAGCGCCCATTACGACTGCGTGGTTTGAGCTGGATTACAGGAGTTAGTGTAACAGGTTGACTTCGAATGCCGAAGCCGTAAACGTGAGAGGTGGTGTCTTCTGGTGGGACCGAGATGAACAAGGTGAGCACAAAATTTTTGTTGCAGAGACATGGTGCATTCTACTTCTGGTGTAAATTCCTTCCAGCGGTGCAATCACGAATCAGTTGCTTTTTAAATCATTTTTCCCTGGAAAACACTAGGCGAAGACAAGCGTGTCTATTATTCTGGTTCCAGGAAGTGTCACAAGATATCGATATCATCTTCCAGTTACCCGGTATTCCTAATCCAGTTTGCGCATACCAGAGTACCGTACACGCTAAAAACCTTTATTACGATCTTGCTGCAGCAAATACGAAACACTATTCCGTGTTGGGGGGGGGATCGGAGATCTCTGTTCGTTCCGCGTTCGTTCTGGCGGTGTTACGTCACAAAAGTGGGCGGTCCGCAGCTCTCTTCCGCCGAGAGGAAGACGACAGCCAATCGTCAAGCGGTGAGCGGCGAGCTTTCCGGAAGTAGACGCGCATCGTTTGTCCTCGGCAAAGGGACCGAATATTTCAAAACGAAGTGTTTCTCGCCTTCTAATAAATACAGTTGTTATACGAAAATATATTGTTTTTCTTTTCAAGCTCAAGCAGTTTCTGAAAGAGCAATAGCTTTGAGTGCTGATATGTTTTGGTGTTAGTTTTTCTAACGTCCTTGCTATGTTAAGTCGCGCACGCAAAAAAAAAAAAACAGTAGCGGTTGGCGCAGTTTTTCAAAATGTCGTCCCACCGGAATGTCTGGCTTGGCTCCCGGGTGTCGGATCGTCAAAGGGAGCTTCTGCTGGCTTTTATAAAAGAGCACCCATAGCTACGCCGTCGCGCCCGCTGGGGCCGTCGTTCACGAGTGAGGACCGGGACGACACGTGGCAAGAGCTGGTAGCGCTTTTGAACTAAGAAGTCCCTGCGCGTAAGACCACAGCCCAGTGGCAGGCCCGTTCATTTCGTTCGCACTGTTCGTTTGGAGAACCGAAAGCGACGCCGCACTCGCTCATGGCTTCAAACGCATCTCGCACCTCCAACCGCAAGAGAGGCACACGTCGCAAGCGCCATTTTCTGAAAATCAGCTGTTGCGGCAGCCGCAACCGCCGCATCATGCCGTGCGAAGCCGTTTGTTCGCTCGAGAGAACGCGTGCGAACGGCCTCGCGATCCGTTCGTTTGTAGCAGACGACATGCTCGTTATGACGCGGTATGACGTCACCAAAAAATAAAAGATCAAGCAAAAAGAAAAATGGCTACGCCCCTCAGAGACGTGGTTTTTTCCGGCTTCGGCTAATCGCGTGCGCCGCCAGAATGGGTGCAGAACGAACGGCGTAGAACAAAGATCTCCGATCACCCTACTCGTTATGACGCGATATGAACGTCACCAAAAAAGAAAAGATGAAGCAAAAAAGAGAAATGGCGACACCCCCCGGCCTTGAGTGGCATCTCCCGCTTCAGCCAATCAGCGCGCTTGTTCTTCCCCAGGAGAACGAACAAGTGGAACGAACAGATCTCCGATCGCCCCCTTGGACCCCATCTGAATGGTCATTTTGAAATGCGGCAGGGCCCCCCACATCGGAAGCGCTGGCGAAAGCATGTATTGATTTTCCGGATAAGGTGGCCACTGATCAGTGGGGCCGGGATGCAGGATGACCCATGAAAGTTTTCACGTGCACTTTAGAGGAACCACGATGGTCAAATTTAAACCCGTGTCGCCCACTACGCTGGGCCTCTTAATCATATCTTGGTTCTGGCATATAAAAACGCCAGAATTTTCCGATTATTTCGTGACACATACTACAAGAAACGAGCATAATCTAGAAAGCTCTTCTCACTTATTCATGCCGTAACAGCCTGGTACCAAGCGCAGAGCTTGAAAAACGAAGCCTTAAAATTGAGGACGAATAAAAAATGTAGAATAAGAAATAACATATGTTAACGTATTGTCTAATACTAGATAGCTGGTTGAGTTTTCATTAGTTCCTTCGCAGAAATGTAGATAGAGGCCATTTACGCTTAAGAACGGAACGCACAACCCAACCTCCACTCATTGACTGACTGCAAGAGCGTTGCGCCGTGGCATAAAATAGAGAAATGTGCACGCACGCACACGCCCACATACGCACAAACACACACACACGCACAGTTGTGCGAAAGGAACAGCGCAAGCGCCCTGTGGAAGTCAGCGCCAAACAATCAATCGTGGACACACGTGTGCACTCTCGACAGATATTAGTTCCGAAAAGGCTATTCTTCCTTATGAAGGATAAGCGAAAAGTGGCTTGGCCATATGCTACCTCAATTGCGGGTACGGCAAGCATCGACCAAAAGACGCACTTCATTCCTCTGTATATATTGAGCTATGATATATATTTGCTAAACTACCGACAAGCTTCACTACGATGCACGTGGACGCTGTTGAAACTTTCGTTGCACGGCTGCGACTATAAGCCTACTCTCGAGATCGAACGTAGTGAAGTGCTGATGTGTGTTCTGATATTGCTGGTCCGAGTCCGATAAAAATGACTGGCTCTCCCGTAGTCGAGAGTAGATGTACGTGTGAAATGGCTACAGGCCATGCAGATTGTTTGGAGACCATACTAAGCACAATCTTATGAGCCACGCTGCGTTTTGCGCGGCACGTCACCTAGCGCCATCTCTCAAAGGAGACAGAAATCCGGACCGCGAAACGGTCGTCTCCACGCTTACCTCCGGCTGCGCGCGACTGCTGGGTTTGATAAGTGCGCAGGCGTGGCCATTTTCATCCTCGCGTCTAAAAGAGCAAATGTGTGGTGCCCTTGATGACAAAAGAAGGGGCGTGCAAACCCGTGTTTTATCACAAATCGCTACCACCTAGCTCAGCTTCCTGCTGTCCTAAGTACGGTGCCCCCCCCACAGTGGTCTAGTGGCTATGGCGCTCGACTACTGACCCGAAGGTGGCGGGAACGAATCCCAGCTGCGGCGGCCGCATTTTCGATGGAAGCAAAAGTGCTTGAGGCCCGTATACTTGAGGCCCGTGTACTGGCCGCAGGTTAGTATCCCGGGGGCGCTATTTGGAAATTTTTCTATAATTTTTGAGGGGCTTTTATTTATATACGCATACATATGCATATCCGGGGACATGACGGCGACAACAACGGTGACGGCGATGGCAAGAATCAGCCGAGAATGTCCATATAATGGCTATCGCAATAAAAGAAATGTTGAGACATATAAATCAAACGAAAAGTAGTCTTATGGCTTAAGCATGCAACATCGATAATCTCGTAGGATGATTCGCCGGTCAATCCACCATTAACCTTCGTAAATAAACATTGTCTTTCCTGAACCGTAACAGTTGAGATTGCACGCGTATGCCTGTAATTCAGCGGTTAGCGACATCTTGCGGAGGCCGAAGATGCCCCTTTTTCTATTTTCTTTACATTGAGCGGGTTTTCCTTCTTTTATGCTACAATATATCCTTTCAGTTCACAGCTGGCGTTTCACAACTAACTAACTAACTAACTAACTAACTAACTAACTAACTAACTAACTAACTAACTAACTAACTAACTAACTAACTAACTAACTAAACAAATAAATATGGGCCACCAGCGGTATAGCACTACACACTTCAGCGTCCTTCGTTTTCTCCATTCATCAGATCATCAGGTAAACATGCGAATACCCACAAGGCCTATCGTGATCAGGCGTTATACACGAAGGGGATGTAATCCTGGCGATTCAACACGCAGACAGCCTATGCCACGTAGATGTAGATCGTAATGTATTGGCTCGCACCCACCCTTTGTGATTCGCCAGGCACCGGGTAACTAATATATTTAAAATATAGTAAAGAGAATTATTTTTTCCTTTTGTTTAATAAGAATATTTCATATCACAATTACATTTGACATTTTACACCCAGCATCAGGTTCTTACTTCCTCGATTGGCTAACAAGGCGTCAGGCGATGACTCCAAGGCTCAAGGGGCCTTGCAGGTGCGAAGGTTCTTTGTTGGTGACTTGGCTAATAGCCAGCCACTGCAGCCGCTGGCAGCTGAGAACATCGCCACGAGCTTTATGCTTGTACCTACTAGAACTTTTAGAGCCGTGTGAATGATACTACAGCTCATAATGAAAAGCCTGGAAGTAAAACGCTTCCTTGAAGGCAGCGCATTGTCGGTCGTTAATAAGGCATTTAATGCGCCCATTATTTTCAGGCCATTCAGTTTATGCATGTGTTAGTTTATTATGTTGTGTTATCTGTTATGCTGCCTATACGATAATTCATCTGCATGATGCATGCGCTACTCGCTGACTAGAGACCTTCTTGGTGTGTTTGCTAGATTTCAAGACTGGCAACTCTATAAGATAACGCTGGTGCCACCAAGCGGTTATTGTGTAATGCTTGAAGTACCGAGTGTGTTGTACATGTTGCGAGTAATTCATGAATTCATGTTCCAAATTTTTGGAGTTACAGTGATTTCAGTGAACTTTATATTGTATGTTCTTCGTGGATAATAAAGTGGAACAGAGATTAGCCGTTATTCTTTCTGTGAAACTTGGCAAAACAGCCACAGGGACTACGGACGAGATACAAACAGCTTGCGAACAATATTACTCTTTATAGTGCGAACTTTTTTGTATGGCATCGTCGTTTTCATGAGGTTCGGGAGGCGGTCACGGGCGATCTTAGACGTGGCCATCCGGAAACCATTCGAACTGACGAAGATGTTGAAAACGTGCGGGAAATGCTGCCTGAAAACTGTGGTCATTCCGTCAGAGTGATTGCCGAGGGCTTAAACATTGGTAATGATACTGCTCCGAAGATCGGGGAACAAGATTTACAGATGACGAAGATTTGTTCCAGATTTGTGTCCCACAGTCTGACCCAGAGCAAAAAAAAGATGAGGTGTCATCATCTAATCAGTGTGTCCAACTAACTGTAGATAATCAAGAACGCTTTAAGAAAATTATAATTCGTGATGAATCACTCTCCTGCGCATGCTTCCTGCTACAAAAATACACTCACCGGCATGGCTGGGCAGCATTCTGACTCAGTTTCAGATGTCCAAGGAGCTATGACGAAGGAACATAACATTGTCGGACAAGAGGACTTCTAGAATAGAGTCCGGAAACGGTAACGCCGCGCAATCGCCTGTATGCGACCAGGGGGGTCATATATATAGCCAACCTAAGCAATTATCGTTTGCATTATTTTCTGATAATGCCAATCTCAAAATTTAGTAGACACACCGTGTATGTCACAATATTATTTGTATTTCTGAGATCTTCACTGACAGTATCACGCTTTTGAAACTGTATAATGTTTGTGTGTTGTATTTTTTAGGTTCTGGTGTTTCTTTGAGAAGGTTTCATTCAAGACCCAAGGATATTTTGTGCGACAAGATCTCCTTATATCACATCAATAAAAAAAAGTGAGGCTCGACAAGTTTTATATTGGATGTTGTCCGTCCTTCAGCCGAATAAAAATGTAGCCACGTAGAAGCCCATGCGTGCTAAAAACCAGACACTTCTGCGAAGGAGCCCCTCTCAGCGCTGCGAATGGAGTGTGTCGCGAGGAGGCACTTGGATCCTCGAAAAGCACACACACTGCTCTAAGCCTGGAAGGAAAAGCGATGCAAATTACCCGACCCCTTTTGCATAAGGGAGCGCGGAAGCGGAAAACCCGCAGGGCGCCGATATGCCTTTTTTTATAGCGGCAGGCAAAGGTTGCCCGGGCCATATGGCAAGCGATGAATACTGTGGCGTCGAGCGTGAGCCGCTTCACCCGGCCACCTGCGCTTTGCGCCGGTAAATTATTTCTTCGGGGCTGCGCGAGTCACTAGCCGCTAACATCTCACACGCGCGCGCAGTCATGCAAAATGCACCTTCGCTGGTGTCGCACGCATAAAGCGCGACCCCGGAAGCTGCTGTAATGGTCGCGACCGGCGGCGCCTGGTTGTTTCTGCGCGAATGAAGCGCTTCTCTCGACCTGTTTACCTCCGAACGCCCACGCTGACAAACCTGGGAGTACGAAAAACAAATAAACGTAAAACATTAGCAAGCCGCTCGTTTTACCCGATCCAACGATGAAATTTCTATCTGCGCGCATTTCGACCCAGTGCGCGTTCTTTGCTTATCTTCAGTACGTCGCGTTGTTTGTGGTCGCGCTCTCGGCACCCGCGCAGAGCCCCGTGAAAGTGCTAAGGACCTCGGCAAAGAAATCGAAAACTGGAGCGAGCGAGGGGGATGCGACGCCGGCTGCCTTTTTTCCCCAGGAGGCCTCCTCCTGAGCGGTCGTCCGTGTCCGGGTGTGCCCCATTGGCTTCCAGTGTTTACTTTGCGCTCTTCTGCGCGAACGGCGGGATACGGCGGGACGACGCCTTTTGCAGTTCGCCTCACGGCTCCCCCTTAAATTGACTCGGCTCCCTTACGGCGTTCAGAAACGAAGCGTGACTTCTTGCCTTCAAGGGCATTCGTTCTGCTTCCCTGCACAGCACAGACGTTTTCTACCCCTTTTTACGTTACTTCGTGCATTTGGTCACGAGTCGTTCGTAAAGTAACGCGGTCCGATTCTTTTTTTTTTCGCTCGGTTTTGTCTCTCTTTATTGCTCAGGATTGTTTGCTGCGTTACGCGGTAAAGAACTTCTTTAGAAAACGGGCTCACGTCGGGGCTTTTGAAGCAGCCATGTTATGAAACAACGGCCGCGCTTCTTCTGTCAGTCCGTTCATGAAACGCATTCTACCATGTCGGACAGCGAGTCTCCAGGGAGTCCGCTTTGTTTTTTTTGTTTTTTTTTTTACGTGTGCGAATTCAAGTTGAGCGCCCAAACTGTCCACAATATACTTGCACAAAGCTTTTGAAATTTTCAAAAAAAATATGAATAAATGATAGCCGCATTTTTATTAAACAAAAGTCACTTTTTTTCACGCCAAATCAAATTATGGTATGAATTGAGGTCAGATGGTGAATACTTCAGGTTATTATGTTGCACGCTCCTGTACTTGTGCGTTTAAAAGAGTGGTTTATGGAATGGTTGAAGATTTGAGGCTGTTAATATTATCGTTTGCTCGCCAAAAATGGAAAAGAAAGGCATTGAGAACACAGCCGTCAGCAATTGATATCGTAGTTGCTGAAAACATGACGGGCTCTAATTTTATCCTCATGAGTCTGCTATGTTGGTTGAACGGAAAGGGAACCCATAATACAATGGAAATAAGCACATTTGATATGAAAACAGTCAAGGCTCTGTTTCGAGGCCTTGTCTTTGTATATGCCTTACTCAGTGAATGGCAAATATGTGTATATATTTATTAATATATACACATATTTAATATATATTAATATATATTATATATATATTATATAATATATATATATTAACATATTAATATATATTAATATATATATTGATAGGTGTAACCTAGTGCCGAAGGAACGGTGTTTGGTTGATAATACTTGAACCACGTTTATCAGTGGTGATAAAGGTGCACCATGTATTTGAATATCAAATTTAACGTCTACGCGCAAGCCTTGTCCAGCTATAGCTACATACAGTTTAGATCAAATGACCTGCACGAGGGTTTTGGTTGGTAAATATCTAAGTGCGCACGTTATTCCCTTATCTAGAATGGGCAGGCTTAATACATCACAACGACGACAAGTTCCTGTTCTGGGCAATTTTAATACGTACCAATATTAAGACGTAAGAATTCAGTAGAGACACGCATGAAAGTTTAAATAAATAAATAAATAAATAAATAAATAAATAAATAAATAAATAAATAAATAAATATTGTGGCTTTTGCTCCTTTCTTCCCTGAAAAATAAACAACAAACGAGAAAACAAGGGTGGTGTGGCGCTGTCGTAATAGTTGCTTCCAAGAGCTTCCCTGTTTGCGATAGGTGTTCACGTTCATAGTGTGTATATATTTGCGTGTGTGTGTGTGTGTGTGATAGATAGATAGATAGATAGATAGATAGATAGATAGATAGATAGATAGATAGATAGATAGATAGATAGATAGATAGATAGATAGATAGATAGATAGATAGATAGATAGATAGATAGATAGATAGATAGATAGATAGATAGATAGATAGATAGATAGATAGATAGATAGATAGATAGATAGATAGATAGATAGATAGATAGACGGACGGACGGACGGACGGACGGACGGACGGACGGACGGACGGATGGATGGTGGATGGATGGATGGATGAATGGATGGATGGATGGATGGATGGATGAATGGTGTTTGGCAGTGCTTTAATCGAGTGACGTGCTATACCAAACTATTTTATGGTAACACTATTTCGCTTCCATGTTTCAGAGAGTCTTGAGCTGTCTGTGGTGTAGTAAGAGCAACAGTGAAATGCTCATTAACAAGAACGACACCTGCGATGCGAGTAGTATATATATGAAAAAAATCTACGCGCTGCTGTCGCATTTAGAGCATGAGTTTCCGAAAGACGCGATCAGATTAGAACATCGAAGCCCCTAACTTTGCCTGTCTGTTCGCAAATTGATCTAACGGAAACAAACGTTGTAACGGCGCCGTTTACTGATGGAACGGGACG